>NC_077232.1:8285000-8410000 GCF_027887165.1 Monodelphis domestica
CACCTCCAGAGCTCCCCCAAGTCATGCAACTGACCATCTTTCTACAATTTGTCCAACACTGGCTGCTCTCAACTTTTCCATTTTCTTAGCATGATGAAAACTCTCAGGGCTATTCGATCTATATTAGTCTTGTGGAGTAAAGCTTCACCAATTTGATTGTAGTTTATAATCCTTCTTCTGAGAACTATTTTTTATATTATAACTTTCAACGTTTATTCATCAGAGAATGATTCTTAGTCATCTATTTGTGTTAGCTTTCTATATTTCTCAGATACCAGGCCCTTATCAGAGATATTTGTTTCAAGATCTTTTCCCCAGTTGACAACTTTGTTTCTTACTCTAGGAGCCATCAATTCTGTTCCTACAAAAGTTTTCAATTTCACGTAATAGATATAATCTCTTTTGTAATTGTCTCTGTCTCTTTTAGGTTATTAATTTTCTCTCTAGTTGTTTCAACCATGATGGCCTATATGCCTGGGGGGTATAAACTCCCATCTCGGCCCACACGTCAGCAAAGATTCTGAAGTTGCACTAGACAGAATAATGTAACCATTGAAATTGCCTGGAGGACCATATTTCTCCATCTTAAAATATTAATTTACTATAAATAGGCTTATCACTACAATCTAAGTAGCCATGGACTCCCTCTGGTCTGGCACATGGTATAGAACTCGCAACAGAATGAGAAGCCTACTGGCCAGGGCAATTTTGAACAGTTGGATGCATACTTCTAGGAGAGAGAGCCAGATTTTCCTTAGGGTAAGCCAATATATACTCCTTCTGACATCACCATCATCATCATCATAGTCTCTCCCAGGACACCCTAAGAGACTTCTCATTGGAACTCAAAAGAGTTTTCTTCTCAGAAAATGGTCAGTCTTTTTTTTTTTAAACCCTTACCTTCCAATACTGTGTATTGGCTCCAAGGCAGAAGAGTGGTAAAGGCTAGGCAATGGGAGTCAAGTGACTTGCCCAGGGTCACACAGCTAGGAAGTGTCTGAGGTCATATTTGAACCCAGGGCCCTCCTGTCTCTAGGCCTGGCTCTCAATCCACTGAGCTACTCAGCTGCCCCAAGAAAGTGGTCAGTCTTAAAAACACCAAGACAGTCTCTTCCTCCCCACCATGTGACTGCCTAGAGAAGGTGCATCTTCCTAGCAACACAGTTGCCTTGCTGATTTAATTACTTTATCCCTTCCAGTGGCTCAAGAGTAGTCACTTGGACTTGCCCACAATCTCATTATTTCTGAAAAAGACAAAAGATCTAGACAAAAGAAGCTTGGACCCAACATAGCCTAGGGCTGAGATAGTGTGGTAGAGGCATGGAGAGAGAGAAGACTTGTAAGCCAAGATGCAAGAAACAAGCTGGGGACTTGACCTGCCTGTCAATCAAGGAGAAGGTTCCAAACCAAACGTTCCCAGGAGTTGGCAGTTGGGGGTCTGGCCACAGAGGAGAAGCAGCAGAATCCTGGACTTTGATTCTGTCTCTGGATCTGGGGGGTTGAAGCTGGCCAGGCGGAAGAAGCTGAACTGATATTATTTAGTTTCTGTCCCAGGCTAAAGGACCCTTGAGGGAGGCTTCTGAAATTGGTGACTTTGTGAAGAAGAAAGAAGATTTTAACTGTTGTCCTCCATCTCTGACTGTCCCTCTGTCACAGTTGTGACTTCCCAAGCCCTCATAATCTTCATTTTAGATTAGGGACACCCTCATCCCTCTTACCTCAGTTTCCCATCCTGTTTCCCAATAAACCCCCTGACTTGGAAAAGAAAAGAGTAACTTTATAGTTCACTCAAGGGGGGAGGGAAGAAGCCAAAGGCTTCATGAAGAACTGGGAGGTGAGGGAGACAGGGAGGAGAGGGTGAAGGAGGGAGGGAGAGAGGGTAGGAGGAGATTAGGAGAAATATTGATCCACTAGTCATCAGTAGGGATCAGTAGGCAGACCCCAGTGCATTCCCCCACAGCAGCATTCCCCTGTATCAGTATCTCTCAAAGTACTTCTATCTCCATTGCAAATAGGCAAGTGTGTCCCCATACTTAGCAGCAACTCTCCCTAGTCTCAAGCCAGAGTATAGGGAGTTACAAGCAACCAGAAACAGTTTCCACAGATCATCCTTTCTATTTCAATTGGCACCTCTAGTTTGACTCGAACCCCCTCCTTTTAAGGCAGGAAAGAAAGAAAGTAACTATGTTCAGACAAGTGGTTTTTGGAATTGTGATTGTGGCAGTGATTGCCAGCTTTTGGGTTTACCACATTACATATAGTTGGATAACCCATGTGGTAGTGGAAACTGTGGATTATGTTAGTAACGTTACACTGACTGTTTTACAATTGCCATTTCAATATAAACTGGTACTCTGGCAAGTCCTGTCACAAGTATATGTAATCTTTATGACTGTGTTTCAGACTCTAACCCAAGTGAGGAAAGTACATAGATTCATGGTGCCCCTTAAGGCAGAGAAGGTTATGGCTGTTGATACCAACTTAGACAAGATGATTTAAGGCTGTATTTGAACAACTGATCAAGGAAAAAGGACTAGATCTAGTTATGGGCAAGGACAGTGAGCAAACAGAGAATGCACTTCAGGAAACTGAAGGTAGCAATGAAAATGAAAACCAGGCTGCTAGTGACCCTGAGAAAATTTGTCCTTTGAAGGAAGTCACCAAGCTAACCACTAATGCTGGTGTGATTCACTCAAAAGCCCATAGACAATTTTCCACACAGGAACTGGAATCCATAAAATGCTGTCTCCCAAAATTTATGGACAATCCTTTTAAAATCACAAAAGGAGCTTAAACGGGCATTCAGGATCTTTGATCCAGACTTTGAAGATGTCGAGTTCCTGTTGTCTGAGCTGTTCAGCCCCCATGAACAGAGACAATTTTTGGGGAAAACTAGATCTGAGAGCAAGTTGACTAGCTGGCCAACAGTAGAACAAAGAGGGTATATGGACTTTGCCAATCCAAATAGTATGTCCTACCTGAAAAGGTACAGAGAGGACTTGCTGCAGGCCATTATGCAATGCTGTTCCAAACCAAATTCATGGGCCAACTTTGACAAGATCAGGCAGGATAAAGGGGAACATCCTGCCACATACATAGACCATCTGTCAGAGACTGCAGAGTCAATCTTAGGGCTAGAGGCCGATACTGAAAAGACAGCTGGACACATCCGTAGATAATTTCTGAGGGGATGCACACCCAATTTGAGAAGATTTTTCAAAAACTATTTCTCTAACTAGGCCTCAGTTTCCCTCATTGAATTGAGAGAGGCTGCAGGTTACCTATTTGAAAACAATTCAGATCAGAGTAAGGAAGTTCAAGACCTGAAAGATAAGTTAGAGAGGACCGAAAAGGATTTGAAACAAAAGGAAATTGTTGAAATTTAAAATCCGAACACATTTAGGACTTACACAAAATCTACTCAAAAGATGCTGAGTTATGAGGGAAGATCAGGGCAAAGAGAGACTAGGGAGTGTTTGTTTTGTCACCAGAAAGGTCACTTGATTAGAAACTGCTTTTTAAAGAAGAAACATGAGAGTAATAACAAAGACAAACATAATGCACAAACTAGGTACAAGAAATCCACTAGTTGTTCACATTGCAAGTTAAAGTCCTCACAATAGGCTCCAGACTAGAATGACATGCAAAAGGCCATAGAAACTGGAGCTAAGCCTAAATATTCTGATGTGGTCAGAAAACAGTTATGAAGCCAGGCCCACAAGTTGTGTAGTATGACACTTGGAGATGAAAATGAGGCTGCAGTTGAAAATGATAGAATAAAGTTGGGAAATAGTGAAAAATTGGTGCAAGAAAGTGATTCTGTGAATTGCAATAATGCAATAATGCAAGAGAAAGACTGATACAGACTAAGGAAAATGAGGCAGAAATTAATGAAATAACAGTTCAAATTGCAAATGAAATTAGAGACTTTGAAAAAAGGTGCATAGTAACCACACCGGAAAGAAGACTTAACGAAATAAAATCATTCCTGGAGAACTTTTTCCGGTGTAGAGTAGATAATAGGATTGAATTATTCAAAAGAAAAAGAAAGAAAGAGTCACAAGAACTCAAGAAAAAGTTTGTGACAGAGGCAGAGACACATAATTTCAATTCCCTAAAGGCTACTGTTGATAAAGATGACAAGGCTCTCAAAACATTCACAGAAGACCCACCAAGCTTAGTTAATTCTGTCAATAGCTTTAGGACAGAGGTACCCTTTGTAAATACATCTAATTTGAATCCAGAACTTTCCATCCAGCAGTGAGTGATGTAGTTAAGGAAAAATTAACTGAAAATGAAGCTGACATTACTTTTGAACACAATAATCATATTCAAAGTAGTGGAGGTGACATTGCAGTTAAATTTGAATCTGGGGATGGAATGGCAGGCTTAGTAACAACCCAGGATTCAGTTGGTGCTGGCATTCTATGGGGCAAAGGGCTATCTGGCCAAAGCGAAGGTTCATGTTCCACTGTTGGGAATTCATTGGGAATGAATTAAGTCAAAAAGAATTAACTGAGTTACATAAGCACCTGGCAGAGAGTAGCAAGGCCATGAACAATGAGTCAATGGCTACGAACACCTTATCTACTAAGCCAGAGACAGACATGTTGTAGTGGGGGACAAGATGGAAACACGCATCCTAGTACTAGCACAGGGGGAAATGCAGAAGTACAAACCTTATTCCCAGAAGAAACTAATGAAATAGAGGGAAAGATTCCTATCTCTACACTGTCAAATGAGAATGAAGATAAACATAGACCTCAGACTAGTGATAGAGTAGGATCTGTGATTATTAACAGTGCACAAGATCTACAAGAAGAAGCTAACCCTGTACCATCTAGTTCACCAATTCAAGATGGAATTCTAAAGCTTAGTAATGACAAACTACCTGAAACTGATTGAGCTGGTGACTCAGGCTTAGATCAAAACACAAAGCCAGACTTATCAACATCTGACAAAAGTTTACTTGGCATTGAGCAAAATCCAAATAACATGGTGATTGGATTTAGTGATTCCGATTCAGACACAGAATCTGAAGGAATACCAGAAGGCATGATAATAATGGATGAAGATGATGTAGAACAGATGCCTTATCAGTTTTATAAGCTTTATGAAGAGGTAGATGAAGAAGGGGATATGTGAGACACAAGTGAAGACACAGAGCAAGAGTACCTGGAACCAATGCAAACAAACTCTTTTTTTTTTTAATTTTATGCAATATTTTATATGGTCATTTTCTAATATTATTCCTTCGAAACAAAGATCATTTTCTTTTCCTTCCCCCCCCCCCTTCTCCCATAGCTGACGCTCATTTGATTGCACATGTGTCCTTGATTCAAACCCATTTCCGTTTTGTTGGTATTTGCATTAGAGTGTTCATTTAGAGTCTCTCCTCATTCATGTCCCTCCCACCCCTGTAGTAAAGCAGTTGCTTTTCTTCAGTGTTTTTACTCCCACAATTTGACCTCTGCTTGTGGATAGTGTTTTTTCTCCTAGATCCCTGCAGAATGTTCAAGGTCGTTGTATTGACACTAATGGAGAAGTCCATTACGTTCGATTATACCACAGTGTATCAGTCTCTGTATACAATGTTTTCCTGGTTCTGCTCCTCTCGCTCTGCATCACTTCTTGGAGGTTGTTCCAGTCTCCATGGAATTCCTCCATTTTATTATTCCTTTGAGCACAATAGTATTCCATCACCAACAAATACCACAATTTGTTCAGCCATTCCCCAAATGATGGGCATCCCCTCATTTTCCAATTTTTGGCCACCACAAAGAGCGCAGCTATGAATATTCTTGTACAAGTCTTTTTCCTTATTATCTCTTTGGGGTACAAACCCAGCAGTGCTATGGCTGGATCAAAGGGCAGACACTCTTTTGTTGCTGTTTGGGCATAGTTCCAAATTGCCATCCAGAATGGTTGGATCAATTCACAACTCCATCAGCAATGCATTAATGTTTTGACTTTGCCACATCCCCTCCAGCATTCATTACTTTACTTTGTTGTCATGTTAGCCAATCTGCTAGCTGTGAGGTAATACCTCAGACTTGTTTTGATTTTCATCTCTCTGATTATAAGAGATTTAGAGTACTTTTTCATGTGTTTATTAATAGTTTTGGTTTCTTTGGCTGAGAACTGCCTGTTCATGTCCCATTTATCAATTGGAGAATGGCTTGATTTTTGGTACAACTGGTTTAGCTCTTAATAAATTTGAGTAATTAGACCTTTGTCAGAGGTTTTTGTAATGAAGGTTGTTTCCCAGTTTGTTGCTTCCCTTCTCATTTTGGATGCATTGGTTTTGTTTGTACAAAAACTTTTTAATTTGATGTAATCAAAATTATTTATTTTACATTTTGTGACTCTTTCTATGTCTTGCTTGGTTTAAAAATCTTTCCCTTCCCAAAGGTCTGACAGGTATAGTATTCTGTGTTCACCTAATTTTCTTATAGTTTCCTTCTTTATGTTCACGTCATTCACACATTCTGAGTTTATCTTGGCATAAGGTGTGAGGTGTTGATCCAAACCTAATCTCTCCCACACTGTCTTCCAATTTTCCCAACAATTTTTGTCAAATTTTGTCCCAGAAGCTGGAGTCTTTGGGTTTGTTATAGACTGTCTTGCTGAGGTCACTTACCCCGAGTCTATTCCACTGGTCCTCTTTTCTGTGTCTTAGCCAGTACCAAATTTTGATGACCACTGCTTTATAATATAGTTTGAGATCTGGGACTGCAAGGCCCCCTTCCTTTGTATTTTTTTTTCATTATTCCCCTGGATACCCTTGATCCTTTGTTCTTCCAAATGAACTTTGTTATGGTTTTTTCTAAATCAGTAAAAAAAATTTTTGGAAGTTCAATGGGTATGGCACTAAATAGATAAATAAGTTTGGGTAGGATGGTCATTTTTATTATATTGGCTCGTGCTACCCATGAGCAGTTAATGTTTTTCCAAGACAATGATGAGGAATTATTCTTTGGACACAGAACAAGTTGCATATCATTGGAGGAAATTTATGCAAGCTTAGGGGTTGATAATGAAGATGACTTTATAGATAAGTTGAATTACATGGCTTGTGCAGATATAGATTCTGAATGGGTAGGATAATATCAAGAAACATGTTGAGAACTGGAGGAGGAGATATCGATATAAAATTTCATTTCAGTTCTCTAAATTCAGACACATGACAAGTACCATTCATGCTGTACCAGTGAAACCAAGATTTGTTGGCATTCCATAGTGCAACATACTACACAAAACCTTGTGTGAATGAAGACCTGTCTTGGGGTAGCATAGTAAACAAGTTATTCTGGCAAAAGAAGAACCAGTAATTCAGCATCTTGAACTCTCCTACACTTGTAGCATACAACGTCAACACCATAACTAGGACAGACACAAACATCTAGAATGCTAGAGAAGCATGGATTCACATTGGTTGAATCTGTAATAACAAAGACTTTAACAGCAAGTTATAGATGAGAACTGAAAAAAAAGGTTATCCATAGCTCTCAACCTTCATCCTATAACAGTCTCTACCAGGGGAAGGAAGAGAGAGAGGGTATACCATGAAGATGTTACTGCATAATTTCAGATACCTCACATGTCATCAGTGACAATACATATACAGATGACATCTGGGGGGGAAAATGTCCTAGTTGAACTTCAACATGAATAGCCCAAGAAGAAGTCAATAACAGTCTTGTGACTGAAAAAGCCTACTGACAGCACAGGAAAGCACATGAGAGCCACCAGAATACAGAAAAGAGAGCACCGCACTTGTTAACATGATAAAAGGATAGCACCCCCTGAAGATATGCAGCCAGTAATAGAAAAAAAAAGGAAAACTTGTATTTGAAAGGGTAGCAGCCACAAAGAAAAAAAGCCCCAATATAAAATATAAAATAGTCTCTGCCTGAAACAGTAACAAAACAAAAAGAACTATCTCCAAGTAATACATACAGTAATCATCCAAGAAACAATAGCAGTAACCCTATGACAAACCTCCTTGATGAAGAAAAAAATTGATATCATTATTCTTACCAAAGCCCTGAAAAACTATGAATAATGCTCACACCCATCCATGTAAAACACCTGTACACTTTACCTGCAAGCACGAAGATGTACAAATGCAAAAGCTTACCCCCCATGCATGTAATCTTACTTGCACACACATAAAATTGATCAATTCTGGCACTCAAGAAGACTCCATCTTACTTCCATGGGTTAATAAATAGATAGATGAAATTATTATTAAGGTAAGTATCATTGAAAAATGCAAGTCACTTTTTTTAATAAAAGGGGGGATTGTGGTAAAGGCATGGAGAGAGAGAGGACTTGTAAGCCAAGATGCAAGAAACAAGCTGGGGACCTGACCTGCCTGTCAATCAAGGAGAAGGTTCCAAACCAAACGTTCCCAGGAGTTGGCAGTCGGGGGTCTGACCACAGAGGAGAAGAAGCAGAATCCTGGACTTTGATTCTGTCTCTGGATCTGGGGGGTTGAAGCTGGCCAGGAGGAAGAAGCTGAACTGATATTGTTTAGTTTCTGTCCCAGGCTGAAGGACCCTTGAGGGGGGTACTTCTGAAATTAGGCTGAGAGACCTTGATGACTTTGTGAAGGAGAAAGAAGATTTTAAACAGTTGTCCCCCATCTCTGACTGTCCCTCTGTCACAGTTGTGACTTCCCAAGCCCTCATAATCTTTGTTTTAGATTAGGGACACCTTCATGCCTCTTACCTCAGTTTCCCATCCTGTTATCCCAATAAACCCCCTGTCTTGAAAAAGGAAAAGAAAAGAGTGTCTTTATAGTCCGTGTCAAGGGGGTAGAGAAGAAGCCAAAGGCTTCAAGAAGAGAACTGGGAGGTGGGAAAGAGAGGGTGAAAGAGGGAGGGAGTGAGGGGAGGAGGAGGTTAGGAAATAGATTTGATCCACTAGCCATCAATAGAGATTATAGGCAAACCCCAGAGCATTCCCCTTTAGTAGTATCCCCTATGGCTCCATATCTCTCTCTCTGTGTAAGAATGCTTCATACATGTAAACACCACATATATGCATGCACATCCTACATAGCAAAGTAAGATATCTCATGGATTGGGTAAGTATACATCATGCATAGTTGCATAACAAAGAGACATGCTGATAAGAATTTCTGTGGGAAATTCAAATGGATAGAGATATTCTTTTCTGCATGAGTTTGCACAGAAATTTAGAATGATGTACATATGTAAATTTGTATGGACACATGTATTTACTAAGTTACTAATGAGCAAGCAGCATTTCTCATTTATCCCCATTGTAACTTGTTGGTTGGTAGGTAGTCTCAGGTTGTGTCCCCATACCAGCAATTGCTCTCTAGTCTCAAGCCAGAGTATATCAGTCACTGTAGCAACAAGTAGTAGTGTCACACAGATTAACATTTTTTATTTCAATAGATTGATCTTCAGCCCTAAAATCAAACTGTCTGAGTTTCACAATCAAAAGTTATTTGCCATGGTAGGACAGTAAAGCCATCATTTTTGTCCATGTTAAAAGGGGAATATGTACTTCATGAATATTTAAAACAGATACAAAGTAGATTAGACAAACTAAGAAAAATGGGTTTACTTGTGCAAAGAATACCACTAGATTTTTCACTGAATAGGATAAAACCAGGAGACAAAGTATATGTCAAGAACTTTAATAGAGAATCTCCCACAGAACCAAGATGGAGCGGTCCAACAACAGTCATAATGACAACTCCAACAGCTATAAAGGTTGATCAAAGAGATCCACGGTTCCATGCTTCACATGTAAAATTGCATCACACCCATAACACTGACATCAATGAAGATACATAAATGTGACATCTGAAACAAATAGCCCTAGCAATAACCAACAACAGTATCTATGAATGGAAAGCTGTTAAAGACAAAACAGAAAGAACAGACAAGAGAGAGCTGCGCATGTTAAAATAAAGAAAAAAACACAAGAGTACAAATAACAACAGAAAATAAAACAGCTCTAGATATGAACATAGACAGTAAACAGACAGAAAACTAAAAACGGACATTTTTAAAAATTAGCTCCAAGGAAAAGTCTCAACATAGTGAAAATCTTGAAATTTCTCAGACTTGTGAATGTTAAAAATTTTCCCCAATGGGAAATTCTCAATTGGAACAATTCCCTACTGTGAATATTCCCCATTTTGACTGTGAGAACTCGTCAGGATCAGAAATGGGAGGACCTCTACTCCACCCGTACTTAAGACTGCTTTAGAGGAGAAAACTCCTTGCTAAACAATGAAAGTACTTGGACCCATGCTTATGATGAGGCAGGGAGTTCTTTGAGCCATGCCTGTTTTTAGAATTGATACAATGGGATGCTAGGTACTTATAAAGGTCTGACAACTTGTAAACTTGCCAGGAGCAAAGAGGTGAAAACTTACGAAGAGGTTTTCTCTTGAGGGGATTAGTCGAATCAGCTGTGTTTTCTCTGGTTCAGACTTACTGAGGGGATTAGTCGACCCAGCAGTGATTTTTTCTGATTCAGACTTACTAAAGGGATTAAGTCGACCCAACAGTGTTTTAGAATGGGCAGTCCTTTGGAAAGCGTCTACAGTGATTGGTAGATGTAAGGACTTAGGGGAGGTGACATAGGAGAAAAACCCCTATATAAGAAAAAGCAGAATCTCTTGAGGAGGATAATCCTTTTGGAGGATCTCTGATGAGGATCGCTTGGGAAGAATCTCTTGAGAGAGGCTCTGGAGAATGGAAGCTCTTGGAGGACAATCTCTAAGGAGGTCTCGCTGGAGCTCCTCTGAGGGGACTCTGTCCCTCTGGAGGCTCTGGAGAGAGGCCCTTTGAAACAGTCTCTGGCTGGATTTCTCTTTGAGGAGGACTCTGGCTAGAACTCTCTCTGGTGAAGTCAGCTGAGATGGAGCTGGCCTGCTGTCACTAGAATCCTTGCTTAGACAGACCTTGTGGTGAATGATAAAAGACTGACTGACTGATCTCTCTCTCTTAAGACTCAGGTCTCGGCCATGTTGGCTTAAGGCCCTTCATATTTATTTCCTTTTTCCCTCTTTCCTTTAATTACTTATTGTATTGTTAATTAAAAATCTCTATAAAACCCAGTTGACTTGGGTATATTCATAATTGGGAATATATTTCCTGGCGACCACCTTATATTTGATTTTAAAACCCAAGACACTGTAGTGAAACATATTTTCTGCAGTCAAATTTACTCACCCTCTCTTATATCTATCACAATTTATATCTTCCACTATTTTACTCACTACAGTTTATGTCTTCAACTCTTTTAACTGCCACAGTTTACAACCACAACAATTTTAAATCTTACAATAGTCTATACGACGTCTCTGCCAACAATAGTGTAGCAGTCCACCCCTAGCTATGGGCAAGGAAAACTGTTGGTATCTACAGATTGCCTTAGAAGAGAGCATGCTCAGTCTTGAGCATGCTCAGTATTGCACGTGGCTGGGAAAGCCTCTGACCCTTGACCCCAGCTTCCCCCAGGTTAGGTGGGAACACAGGTTTCTTTGTGCTCACCTGGTTAAGAGAAACCACACCTATACCTTGTCATTAATCAATGAGAATCATCCCTATGTACTGTGTATATTTGCATATCAAAGATTATATTTAGCCCAGCAAGCTCCACCTCTCTCTCTCTCTTTCAGGCTAGCTGATGGCTGTCCTGGCAGGAGCTTGGCCTCTGGCCAAGCTCCATCTTTAAACCTTCTCTATCTCTCTTTCATCTCCCTGACCTGTGTGGTATTAAATGTGGATCTCTGGACTGGTAAAAGCCTTCGGAAGGGTCCTTTGATCAGAGCTTAGCTGTGGCTCATGGAAAATTAATAAAGACTCATTCCTGCCACCTCATATCTCTAATTTGACTCCGTCATCCCCCTCGTGGTATCTAAAACTTCTATCCTGTCTCTATCTTCCTACCTTAAAGCTTCTCTCCCCTCTGAGGAAGCTTTAAATAGTAACAACAAAGAAAGTAGCAAAGCTATTTCACAAGAAAACATGACCAAATGAAATACATTATATCAAAATGCTATCTCCAATAAACCTCAAAAAGTCAACATCTTAACATGAACATTAAAGAGAGCAAACAGAAATCCCCTTGTGAAAACTCAAACATCAAAAGATAAGAGAATATCAAATTCATAATCATAATATATAGCTAATAACTTATACTACAACATACTATATACACCCACTCGTGAAGATGATCCTAGGAAAAGCTTACTTCCACACATGAAGAACAACTTATGAATACTGTCAAGTACACATGAAGAATTCATACCTTACTTCCATGCCCAGTGAAAAATTTCAATCTTACATACATGCACATGTAAAACTTTACAGGTATGCATGTTCCTAAATGTTCTGGTATGTTCCTAAATATTAAAGAACACAGGACTTCAGTCAAGAGTGGATGACAGACAACCCATTGTATGCAGCACAGATGAAAAAATCAAGACACATAGTTTTCTACAATCAACATCAACAGATATGGAAGGACTTTGAAATTCTGGATTTGTGATCATGAGATCATGTAAGAATGCAACATGCATGTCAACATCACATAAATACCTACATATGCTACACATAAATACAATGTGGAAGAAATCTCATGGATTGGGTAAGTATAGAACATATGCATAGTTGCAAAACACAAAATTCACACTGATATATAAATTTCTGTGGAAAATTCAAACAAAGACATTTCTTATCTGCATGAGTTTGCACAGAAATCAAAACAATGTATTATATTTGTACATATGTAAATCTGTATAGATATAACCTTTGTACATATATAAATACTAATGTACTAACACACTAACTATATTAGAATAATTTATTAATGTTCTAATAACTAAACTATAGGGACAGTTTAGAACAATTTGTTCACAGGGACAGACAAAAACTACTTAAGTATAGAAGTTAAATTACATTATGATTTTAGGTTAATAATAAAAAAAATTATATCCCTGAATGCTTATATTAACAAACATGGGAGAGCAGAGATCAATCAATTGGAAATGCAAATGAAAAAACTCGAAAGCAATCAAATTAAAACCCCCCAGCAGAAAACCAAACTAGAAATCCTAAAAATTAAGGGAGAAATTAATAAAATCAAAAGTGATAGAACTATTGATTTAATAAATAAGACAAGAAGTTGGTACTTTGAAAAAACAAACAAAATAGACAAAGTACTGGTCAATCTAATTTAAAAAAGGAAGGAAGAAAAGCAAATTAACAACATTAAAGATGAAAAGGGGGACAGCACCTCCAATGAAGAGGAAATTAAGGCAATCATTAGAAATTACTTTGCCCAATTATATGGCAATAAATACACCAATTTAAGTGATATAGATGAATATATACAAAAATACAAACTGCCTAGACTAACAGAAGAAGAAATAGAATTCTTAAATAATCCCATATCAGAAATTGAAATCCAACAGGCCATCAAAGAACTCCCTAAGAAAAAATCCCCAGGGCCTGATGGATTCACCTGTGAATTCTATCAAACATTCAGAGAACAGTTAATCCCAATACTATACAAACTATTTGACATAATAAGCAAAGAGGGAATTCTACCAAACTCCTTTTACGACACAAACATGGTACTGATTCCAAAACCAGGCAGGTCAAAAACAGAGAAAGAAAACTATAGATCAATCTCCCTAATGAATATAGATGCAAAAATCTTAAATAGGAGACTAGCAAAAAGACTCCAGCAAGTGATCAGAAGGATCATTCACCATGATCAAGTAGGATTTATACCAGGGATGCAGGGCTGGTTCAACATTAGGAAAACCATCCACATAATTGACCACATCAACAAGCACACCAGCAAGAACCACATGATTATCTCAATATACGAGAAAAAGCCTTTGACAAAATACAACACCCATACCTATTGAAAACACTAGAAAGCATAGGAATAGAAGGCCCTTTCCTAAAAATAATAAACAGTATATACCTAAAACCATCAGCAAACATCATCTGCAATGGGGATAAACTAGATGGATTCCCAATAAGATCAGGAGTGAAACAAGGATGCCCATTATCACCTCTACTATTTGACATTGTACTAGAAACACTAGCAGTAGCAATTAGAGAAGAAAAAGAAATTGAAGGCATCAAAATAGGCAAGGAGGAGACCAAGTTATCACTCTTTGCGGATGACATGATGGTCTACTTAAAGAATTCTAGAGATTCAACCAAAAAGCTAATTGAAATAATCAACAACTTTAGCAAAGTTGCAGGATACAAAATAAACCCACATAAATCATCAGCTTTTCTATATATCTCCAACACAGCTCAGCAGCAAGAACTAGAAAGAGAAATCCCATTCAAAATCACCTTAGACAAAATAAAATACCTAGGAATCTACCTCCCGAGACAAACACAGGAACTATATGAACACAACTACAAAACACTCACCACACAACTAAAACTAGACTTGAACAAATGGAAAAACATTAACTGCTCATGGATAGGACGAGCCAATATAATAAAAATGACCATCCTACCCAAACTTATTTATCTATTTAGTGCCATACCCATTGAACTACCAAAATACTTCTTCACTGATTTAGAAAAAACCATAACAAAGTTCATTTGGAAGAACAAAAGATCAAGGATATCCAGGGAAATAATGAAAAAAAACACATATGATGGGGGCCTTGCAGTCCCTGACCTTAAACTATATTACAAAGCAGCAGTCATCAAAACAATTTGGTACTGGCTAAGAAACAGAAAGGAAGATCAGTGGAATAGACTGGGGGAAAGCGACCTCAGCAAGACAGTATACAATAAACCCAAAGATCCCAGCTTTTGGGACAAAAATCCACTATTCAATAAAAACTGCTGGGAAAATTGGAAGACAGGGTGGGAGAGACTAGGAATAGATCAACACCTCACACCCTACACCAAGATAAATTCAAAATGTGTGAGTGACTTAAACATAAGGAAGGAAACCATAAGTAAATTGGGTAAACAGAATGGTATACATGTCAGACCTTTGGGAGGGGAAAGGCCTTAAAACCAAGCAAGACATAGAAAGAATCACAAAATGTAAAATAAATAATTTTGACTACATCAAACTAAAAAGCTTTTGTACAAACAAAACCAATGTAACTAAAATCAGAAGGGAAACAACAAATTGGGAAAAAATCTTCATAGAAACCTCTGACAAAGGTTTAATTACTCATATTTATAAAGAGCTAAATCAAATGTACAAAAAATCAAGCCATTCTCCAATCGATAAATGGGCAAGGGACATGGATAGGCAGTTCTCAGATAAAGAAATCAAAACTATTAACAAGCACATGAAGAAGTGCTCTAAATCTCTTATAATCAGAGAGATGCAAATAAAAACAACTCTGAGGTATCACCTCACACCTAGCAGATTGGCTAACATGACAGCTATGGAAAGTAATGAATGCTGGGGGGATGTGGCAAAGTAGGGACATTAATTGATTGCTGGTGGAGTTGTGAACTGATCCAACCATTCTGGAGGGCAATTTGGAACTATGCCCAAAGGGCGACAAAAGAATATCTACCCTTTGATCCAGCCATAGCACTGCTGGGTCTGTACCCCAAAGAGATAATGGACAAAAAGACTTGTACAAAAATATTCATAGCTGCGCTCTTTGTGGTGGCCAAAAACTGGAAAATGAGGGGATGCCCATCAATTGGGGAATGGCTGAGCAAATTGTGGTATATGTTGGTGATGGAGTACTATTGTGCTAAAAGGAATAATAAAGTGGAGAAGTTCCATGGAGACTGGAACAACCTCCAGGAAGTGATGCAGAGCAAGAGGAGCAGAACCAGGAAAACACTGTACACAGAGACTGATACATTGTGGTATAATCGAACGTAATGGACTTCTCCATTAGTGGCAGTGTAATGTCCCTGAACAACTTGCAGGGATCCAGGAGAAAAAAACACCATTCATAAGCAAAGGAGAAACTGTGGGAGTGGAAACACCGAGGAAAAGCAACTGCCTGAATACAATGGTTGAGGGGACATGACAGAGGATAGACTCTAAATGAACACTCTAATGCAAATACTATCAACAAAGCAATGGGTTCAAATCAAGAAAACATCTAATGCCCAGTGGATTTACTCATCAGCTATGGGGGTGGGGGTGAGGAAAAGAAAATGATCTATGTCTTTAATGAATAATGCTTGGAAATGATCAAATAAAATATATTTTAAAATAATAATAATAATAATAATAAATTTTGCTTAATTGAATTTATAGACATTAGGAGATAAGAGAGTTACATATTCGAAATACTGTTGAAATTGTTTTAAATTGTTACATGATTTGTTATGATGTCCAAAAACTATATTCATGTAAAATCCCTATGTACCTAAACCATTTTCCTATACCCAAACTTAGCACAGAATTAGGTATACAGAAGAGTTAAGATAGATTAGGATTTATTGCTTTGAGAGGGTAAAGGAATGTTAACTTCTTTTGGGGTTAAGAATTCAATAGTTAGAAATGTGACAGGATAGATCTAAAAGGTAAGTAAAGTCAATACAGGATGCTGAATGCATCTTTTCAAAGACAAAATGGGGGATTGTGGAGGAGAGAAAGGAAAAACGTTTGCAGCAAAAGACTGGAGAAGCAGGGACTGCTGAGCTGTCACTCAAGGAGAACATTCTAATTAGAATGGTGTCCAGGAAAGACTGCTGAAAAGGATCTCACAAACTGAAAAGCTTGGTCTCTTTGCCTTGATGACAGAAAGGAAGAAGGGCAAAAGTCCACTGGCTCTCTCTGATTTCCTCTGCTGTGCTACAGTGACTGAATTTCCAGACCTGTTACCCAATTTTCCCAAACTGTACTATATTCCACCATCCTGCAACCTAGGAGTTATTCTAGTGTTAGGGAAACCCCAAACCCTCTTTTCCTCCATTTTCTTATCTTTCCCTTTCTCCCAATAAACCCCTTGCATAATCTTAGAGAAGCAAAAGGAGTGATTTATTTGACACACCATAAAACTCACTCAGAGTTGATTTAGAGAGACCAACAGAAGAATCAGCTGGAAGGGCAGGGAGGAAGGGAGGAGAGACCAGGAGGGAGGGAAATCAGGGAGAGAAAAGGGAGGAAGGAGGGAGGAAGAGCAGATCTGATCTTAAATTATCAATTCTCAATTAAATAATCCCCTATTACAGTGGGGAACACCACCAAAGGGGTACAATTTTATATAATTGGAATATAATTTTACATTTATAAAATTTTTCTTGTTTTGAGAGTAATTTTAGGATAAGAAACTTGTTACTTCCCTGAATCAAGAAAGTGAACTTTTTGGAAAAAGTGCCATAGAGATGCCTGCAGAAACCTCACACTGCACCAAAAGATCCAGAATGAACTTTGGGATGTAGTGAAATTGTTCTGTGGAGGGTTGGACATTTATTTTTAATGCAAACTCTTATACAAAAGGGAACTGCCCCGAATTGGTTTTTTTGTCAATGCACCTAGCAATCATTGGTTCTGTTTTCTTTTTTATTTCCTTCTTATTCCCAATTATTGTAATTTCCCCTTAGAAAGTACAATATCGTATTACCTCTAGGTTTCTTTAGAGATATAAGCTGGTTATGTGCACTGATTCCAGATTGTACACAATACTATTATGGATATTGGACAATGATTATTTGTGAAAACTTGGCCTCTCTCAGCAATTCAGTGATCTGGGACAATCCTGAAAGACTTATGACAGAGAATGCTATGCCTCCAGAGAAAGAACTGTTGGGTGTCATCTTTCACTTCAGTGTATCTTTGGTTTTATTTTGGGGTTTTGGTTATGTATGACTTTGCTCTTACAACAATGACTAATATGGAAAAGCTCTTTGTTCAGCAAAAGCAAGAGCAGAATACTCCCTGAGAAAGTCGTCGGGATTGCCAGAAATCTCCAGGGTAAGGATCATGGAAGCCTTGAGAAATAAGAGCAACTAATCACTAGCACCATTTTAATGAACATGTAGCCTGGGACAGCCCAGACCCAAGGGCTCTACAGTCCCTAACATTCTATCCAGAATGCCAAAGTGAATCCTGAAAATGTTGTTGTTGTTGGTTGTCTCTCGAACCGAGGATGACGATTGTCTTTGTGCGTTTTTGTGCACAAAGACACCTGTGCGTGAAGATTTAAGTGGAAAAGTCGATGCACAGAGACAGTCCCACTCTCTCGGCGTTGGAAACCTGGGTCCATTGGCACGAAAAGTCGTTACACCTGGAGACTTCCTCAGCTGCATTGGATGGCCGTGTTGTCTTTTGTGCTCCAACACGCCCTAAGCACTCCACAGTGCCTTGCTGCGTCGCCATCTCAGCCGTTGAACCTTATTATTGGTTTCTTCCGCCTGTTCAGCCGAAGCAGTCTTCACATGCTGGGTGAGCAAAGCCCTGGTTCACCAGGGATCCACAACTTGGTGGCCACTCTCACAAGGTTTAGCCGGCCTGTCGAAGCCGTTGCCCGGGGTGTGGCCGCTGCCGCATGCTAGCAGCTACTAGGAGCCACAAGTGAGAGCTGGGTGTCAGGTGAGGGTCAGTGGCTGGAGAGCTGCCCTAGAAGGGCACGACAAGCCCTCCATACCAGAGATATTACCCCTCCCTGAGCACCCCATACACATCCTGAAAATACAGTACCCTAAAACTCAAATATGTGTAATTGGAAAGCTGTTACTGCATTTCCCAGGGACCCTCTGACTGCTTGATCTGATTTACGTGTAATAAGATATAAGGGTCCATTTGGTATCTAAAGTAAAGCGCTGTAGCAATATTTGTATTCCCCACCTCTGCTTTTATAGAAATGTAATGGATAAGTCATATAGAGTGTCAGTCTCCTGGGGCACATGATACCCCTGGATCATTCCTAAGAGGGAGCATTTCCTGTGAAGTCTACTGGCTTCTGGATGATACTTTGTACCCAAAAGAGTATTTTTATTAGCAGTGCTGAGGTTTGTGTTTTGGAATTTGTTGAAACCTATCTCCTCCAAGGTTGCAAGATTTGCTAGATGTAAAAGAACTTGTTGCATGTATTTGTCACACATCAACTCATGTGACTGATTATACCTTCTGTTGATAATGAATAATTGCCTGTACTGATTGCATTTGACTATTATGATAAGACTTCCCTATTGCTTGATCTATAATATTTTGTTGCACTGTGTTTGGCTGATCCTTGTACTTAAACAAATTGCCCTTATAGGACAACACATATACTACCTCAAAAAAAAAAAAATCTGTATTAGTGACCTATATTGACCTGATGTACCTTTTGTAACATTTTGTGCCTTTTGAAACTTTTTTTTGTATTTTCTTGAATGTATTATTGCTTTATCTACCTCATTTGCATTCACACTGGGGATCATGGCAAGTTAAAGAGGAAATGAATCTTATTTTTCGGGAAAGTAGCCTCTATACTTTACTTCTGTGATTGTGAAATATACACATTTTTAACATACCTGTTTTTCTTCCTGCATGTGCCATACAGTATTTGATTTTTTTTTCTCTATTTTTTGTATTTGAAGCTCATGTCACCAGTATTGAGATTTTATTTCATTTTTTTATCTTACAGTAATGTAAGTTTAAAATACATTTGTTCTAATATTAATGCATATCCAAAAAGCTTAAGACTATAAAAATGATTGTTTAAAAATTATGGGACTTTGCTTAATGATTCTGTCTGATTCCAAGAAGAACCATTGTGCAGTACTAAAGAAGTACAAAGCTACCTGCATAGTGCCAAAAGAGCACAAGGTCAAAGAGACCAAATCCCAGTGGGATTAACAAGATTTTGAGCCAAGACAAGAGGACTTGAACTTGTTTGGGGTTTGAGGTTGTGGCTGTTTTAACATGTCAGAGGTCAAACTTCCTCTGAGCCACATTCTACCAAGCACTTCACTTTGGCTGCCTTCCTAGCTCCCATAATCTAGTCCCTTTCTGTCTTCCATAGTGCAGCAAACTTTCTGCAGTCCTGGCTACTGATTGGGTAAGTGCATAATTACATAAATCATTTTAATTGGGCCCTGATTCAAGCACCTGTTATAGGTTTATTTTTCCTTTACTTATAATTTTTACAAATAAGACTTTGATATTCTATGTTTCAACCAGAAGTTAATTTTTCTCTTTTGTTTGGATTTTTGGTGTTTTTATTTCTCTTGTCAATTGATTCATAGACCTCATAACTCAGCCATGCATCCCTGAGTGATCCCTGTGTTTTTCACCATCTTCCTCAGGGGAGAATGTGCAATTATCCTATAATACAAAGTTTAAATTCTTTTGAGAGAAATTTTAGGATAAGAAACATGCTACCTCTCTGAATCCAGAAAATGAACTGTTTGGAGAAGGCGCCATGAAGAGACCTGCACAGACCACACACTGCACCAGAAGATCCAAAGTGAACTTTGGGATGTGGTGATTTGAACTGTGTTGAATGCATTTGTTTTGTATGTATACTCGTATGCCAAAGGGGGCTTCCCCCTAATGGGCTTTTTGTCAATGTACCTAGCAATTGTTGGTTTTGTTCTCTTTCCCTTTTATCCCCAAGTTATTGTAATTTAAAAGTTGATTATGTTAAATGATCAATTGGAGAGACTAGTCTCCCAAATGATCATGGGGGAGTATGTGAAATTGGAAATCTATTACCCTAAAAACTGCATTTCCCAGGAGCCCACTGACTTCCTATCATTACATATTTCCTGTAGGCAGAGGAATAAATTCAGTGGGGTTGCTGGTCTCACCCTCTTTGCTTCCTGGGTTGTGACTGTGGTGGTAAGTGGGGTTTTTTTAACAGATAGATTAGCAATGGGCACATGTTTTTTTTTTTATTTTGTTACCTTGTTATTCCTTTACTTTTAATGATCATTAATAAATCTCTTAAAATATAATTTTAATTATTGTACATTAATTTTAATTTTTACAAATATGAAGAAACAATTACAAAAAAATCAAAGAGATATCTATTATGTGAAATTGAAAAACTTGAGAGGTAGAAGTCAGCACAGAAACCCAGGGGACCCAGAGTGAGACCAAGCAGGGCTGACCATTCCATCCTAACATGCTGCAGAAGGTGAAGCCTGGTACTGGCACAAAGCCCTAATTCAGAAATTAAAACTACAGACATGAATCATTTTTTTAATCAACCAGTTTCTATTATAACAATAATCTTTTGTGATGATAAATTAAGCTTGAATACACAGGGATCTACCAACTGAACCCTTGCCCTAATTGTGCCAACAGGGCCTTACCTGAGAACAATCCTAGGAACCTTCCCGGATAGGAGAATCATTATCTCCCCAAGAAGGGCTCTAGATTTCCAGATAAGATAAAGTATCAGCCTATCTCCTCCAGAACCAAAAGTCATTCCAAGTAGTTACTGACAAGAATCTGTTGTTACATCCTGCCCTCAAGCAATAATATATTTTTTTTCCTTTTCTCTTCCTCATCTTTCAAACAATAAAAACTGGCTAATTTCTGTATCTAATGGGCTCTTCTCCTAAGGAGTGGAATTTCTGCATGCATGCTTCTTTCTGCTGAGAACACATTCAAATGCCCTTTGCCTCTAACTCGGTTTCTAGTGTCTCTTGGTCCCGTGGGGAGAGAGTGGATTGACATTGACAATGTCCACATTACTAATCACTCAAATCCTAGTCGTATTTTATGTCTAACATTCACCATTCAGAACCCACTGGACAAATAACAAAACATTCAGAAAACCTCATCACTACTATGAGAAATGGCCCCTCTCTCGGAGTCCCTCAGTGCATCTGAAGCTTCTAGAAAAATCCTAAAGCTCTCAGGTTATTTTTCACCAATGGACTTTTTTGAAGAAGACTCATCCCAAACATTGGATTGCTGTTCTTGCACACTGGGGACATTCTGTTTGTCCTAAGGACTGGGGAAGTTTAAATTTGGGTCAAAGATTTGGGGACGTTTAGAGTTGCCCCTGTGAGGGAACTGAAGGGATACGTCAACAAGAAGTTGGTTGTGTAAATTGAGTGAACTTGCTCCATCTTGTCACTCAGTTCTGGAGCTCTCTCGGTTCCCTTTTTATTCCATTATAGGCCTAGTCCAGATTCTGTCTTGTGAGAAAATTTTATTCAGTTGTAGGAATTGTGAGAAAACTTTATTACATTATTTGAATCTAATCCTGCATGGCTGGGGAACTGGACCACCTTTCCTGTTGTTTAGAGACTCTTAGCCAAGGAGCTAGCTTATGTTAACCAGAAACACAGTCACACCCTATGATTAACATAAACATTTTCTTACAAGGGTAAAATCTGATGAACCCCAAGTTTCAGGACTAGCTTGTAAGTTGGAGACCCCAACGTTTGTCCTTGATCCCTATTCCTGTGAGAATCCACCCTGAGGAGCATCTCAGCAATTTCAGACTGAATAATGGACCCTAAGGTGAAAGACGATCCCCATCAGGTGGGGCCAAGCCCAAGCCAAGTGACTCTTTAACACAGTAGGCAGTGCCTCAGTCTCTTAAACTGAAGGTCCTCCAAAGAAAGGTGTGATACAGTGGGAGGGGCTTCTGGAGGCAAGAAGCTTGGCCTTGGCCCAACCATTATTTAGTCTGAAACTGCTAGCCTGAGATTCCTTTCAATGGGGAACAAGGACAAGCTTTGGGGTCTCCAACTTACAATCTAGTCCTAAAACTTGAAGTTCATCAGATCTTACTAGGCTACAAGTTGGGGTTTCTAGATTTCGTGTTGACAAATTGTTACTTTTTAATTAACGTTTATTAATTTAATTAATTGGCGTGTTTGATTGATTGTTTTTTTTTTAAACCTCACCTTCCTTCTTGGAGTCAATACTGTGTATTGGCTCCAAGGCAGAAGAGTGGTAAGGGCTAGGCAATGGGGGTCAAGTGACTTGCCCAGGGTCACACAGCTAGGAAGTGGCTGAGGCCGGTTTTGAACCCAGGACCTCCTGTCTCTAGGCCTGGCTCTCCATCCACTGAGCTACCCAGCTGCCCCCTAATTGTTTTTAATGTACTGTTAAACTGGAAAAAACACGGAACTATGAAATAGTCAGAAAAAACACTCTTTAATCATGGATATCAGTTCAGTCCTGTTCTCCTGGGACAGCCATCACATTAGATGACAGCTCCAAGGAATAAAAGAATTTGGGAAACCATTTAGGGGATCCAGGGAAAGGGGAAGATGAGTGATTCGCATTACCATAGCTACAAGGAAATGGGAGAGTTCAAACTACACTGACAGGATACAATCGAGCTTGGGAAAGGACTCCTAGCTACAGGCTAGGGTAAGGGAAGGGGCTGCCTACACTGGATACTAAAAAGATGGTCCCTGCCCAGGTGTGGGTCTTCTTGGGAAAGGGTCTCTGATGGGATGGGAGAAGCTACTGCGATAACTGACATGTTAGCATTTGATTAAAATCTGTTACCTCCACCTAGCTAAGCCCATTAAATACCTTAAGGTCTATTGGTCAGCCTGAAACTGCTAGTCTGAGATTCTCTTCAGGGTGGATTCTTTGGGGTCCATCAGATCTTTCTAGGCTACAAGTCTGGGGTTTCTAGATTCCATGTTGACAGGTTCTAGAGCATCCAAAGAAACTAACCCATGTTAGTTATCCTCCCCCCACTCTTGATTATCTTTCCCACGGAGATCTGACCCTAAAGAATTTTTCCTTCCATCGTCTTCCTCTACCCCTTGGTCAGGAGGCAGAGCTGAGCTCGGATACAGAACTAACTAAAGTGGTTTTCTGCCAAGTTCTCCTCTTGGACCACAGTTTTGACCATGGGGCGCCTTCTGATTGGCCACGGGATCAAGGTCGAGGTTTAGAGGGCAGGAAAGGTGTAACCCAACCAAATTTGGTTGTAGATGTCACCAATGGAAATCCCCATTTCCCTCATGTGGCATCTAGCATAAATCTGTTTTTTTAGTGAATTTGGCTCTTATTATTGCAAACTGAAAAAGTTAAGGCTAGCTAGTATGTGTTTCTCTTATTTTGTCTGTAATTTTGTGTCTTTGTAAAATGTAGGATTTTTAAAAGGGGAAATAGTCAGAAAAACTGCTAAAAAGCTACAACCAAAGAGGTTAGAATGCTGGGAAAATGAACGGCATTTCATACTTGAAGAAGTTGTCCCATTAACAGGAACTCTCCAGGTAGGTTTCCACTGAGAGAGTAGAGAAAGAGAAAAAAACCTACAAGATACTTTCTCTCTGCCACTGCAACCCTAGCCATATTGGCATTATGGAGATAAAAGTTATAACAAAGTTTTAGGGCACCACTTTAGAATTTGTTTTAAAGGAGTCGGCTAGGTGGCCCAGTGATTTGAAAGGCAGGTGTAAAGACAGGAGTCTAGGCCTGGCTCTCCATCCACTGAGCTACCCAGCTGCCCCCCCCCCCATTTTTTTGAAACCCTTACCTTCTGTCTTGAAGTCAATACTGTGTATTGGCTCCAAGGCAGAAGAGTGGTAAGGGTGAGGCAATGGGGGTCAAGTGACTTGCCCAGGGTCACCCAGCTGGGAAGTGTCTGAAGCCAGATTTGAACCTGGGACCTACCATCTCTAGGCCTGACTCTCAATCCACTGAGCTACCCAGCTGCCCCCCCCCCATTTTTTTGAAACCCTTACCTTCTGTCTTGAAGTCAATACTGTGTATTGGCTCCAAGGCAGAAGAGTGGTAAGGGTGAGGCAATGGGGGTCAAGTGACTTGCCCAGGGTCACCCAGCTGGGAAGTGTCTGAAGCCAGATTTGAACCTGGGACCTACCATCTCTAGGCCTGGCTCTCCATCCACTGAGCTACCCAGCTTCCCCCTTCCCTTTTTTTTTTAACCCTTACCTTCAGTCTTGGAATCAATACTGTGTATTGGCTCCAAGGCAGAAGAGTGGTAAGGGTGAGGCAATGGGGGTCAAGTGACTTGCCCAGGGTCACACAGCTGGGAAGTGTCTGAGGCCAGATTTGAACCTGGGACCTACCATCTCTAGGCCTGGCTCTCAATCCACTTTGATAAGGCCACTTTTCACAGACAAAGGCATCTCTAAAACTATCTGGGAGGTCTGCAGGTTCTGTGCCCTCTGTGCTCAGACAAATAGCACTGGAGCTCTTAAATGCCCTCCTGTCCTTAAGCCCATACAAAAGAGAGGGGAATCACCTGGTGAGGATTGGCAGATAGATTTCACCCAACTGCCACCTTGCCCAAGGTACAAGATCCTTTTCGTCTTTCTTGACACCTTTATAGGCTGG
This sequence comes from Monodelphis domestica, assembly GCF_027887165.1. NCBI lineage: Eukaryota > Metazoa > Chordata > Mammalia > Didelphimorphia > Didelphidae > Monodelphis > Monodelphis domestica. Next base: position 8,310,240 of record NC_077232.1, read on the forward strand.
CCTGGATCATTCCCCTTGAGATCAGAGAAAGCACAAGATGTCACAAAGGCTTTACTTAATGCAATCGTCCCTAGGTTTGGCCTTCAGAGTGGTAATGGCCCCACCTTCATTTCACAAATCACACATGGTTTCTAAGGCAATGACAGAAAATCACTAGGAGTTTCCTGGTATTGGAGCCAGAATTGTGTGGATTGAGGACAATGGGACAGACAGAAATGATTGCTTCATTAATGTGCCTAAGGTCTTGGACCATCCACCAACTCCCATTTGACTTTTTCACTGGGAGAAGGGGAGAATTACAGGATGTGGAACAATTCTCCAATAAGCTATGCACCAGAAACTTATTAATGAGAGGTTGTAATCCTTTCCTGGCCTCTGGGGAAATGGGATATTGTTTTCTATGTGGGTAGAGAGAAGTAGACCTGAGGTGAACCATTATGGGGGTCACATAAATGGCTCCCCTGGGGTGCCTTGGTCTCAGACAATAGAAGACACTTTCTCCCAGATTTTGGATGAGATTGTTGGAGGCTTTTGCAAGGGAGTGGCGAGAGAAGTTAGAGTTGAGATAAGGGAGAATTGGGAACCTAGCTTTTTCATGATGTCTCTGCCCAGTAAGGGACATGGGGAAGAAGGAATACTCAGAAATATTTGTTAGAATAACTTGTCTTCATGGACATAGGCTAGGGGTGCCAGTTTCCCTACATCTAAGTATCTTACCCCCAACTCCAATTACCTGAGGCTCTGAAGGGACTGTAGAGTCATCATTTGAAGTAAGGACAGAATAAGTGGCTCCCATGTTGGTGAGAAACATAATCTTCGGGGCAGCTGGGTAGCTCAGTGGATTGAGAGCCAGGCCTAGAGATGGGAGGTCCTTGGTTCAAATCTGGCCTCAGACACTTCCCAGCTGTGTGACCCTGGGAAAGTCACTTAACCCCCATTGCCTAGCCCTTACCACTCTTCTGCCTTGGAACCAATACACAGTATTGTTTCTAAGACAGAAGGTAAGAGTTAAAAAAGAAAAAAGAAAAGAAAGAAATGTAATCTTCTTACCTTCCACCTGAAGATAAACCCTAAGTTTGACCATAGTGATGGAAACTGGGAGGAAGTTGGCCCCAGTGTACCCCTATTCTGAGTCTTCAAGAGACCAGAGGATAGGAGAATGCCTCTTGAGGCACTGTCATTCCCAGTGTTCTCACCGCCCACGGGCTGGGCATGGAGTCAAGGGTTGTCTTCCCTTTGAAGGACAATCCTACAACTAATACCCATTCTGTCCACAGGTGTAACAAGAGCCCTTTGGCTTCTGCCCATGAGTCAGGAAATTAAGGGCTACTGTGAACAGTTTCTCACAGGTTTGTCCTTCCATTGTCATCTGGTGCCTGTTGTGAAAAACCTTAAAAGCAGCATCTATTAATTGGTTTGTTGGAGTTTGGGGTCCCAGATCCAGCTTTTGCAGTTTTCCCCTGATGTCTGGGGATGGCTGTCCTATAAAATGGAGGCACAAGATAATTGCCCCCTCATCTCTCTCTGGGTGGACATTTGTATATTGTTTCATAGCCTCTACTATTTGGGACAAAAAGAGAGCAAGATTCTCCTCCTTTCCTTTAGTAATTTCTTTGAACTTGTTGTAATTTACTTGCATGACCTGAAGGAGACTGTCTATGTTTTTCATTCACATAGTCCCATCCAGGATCTTGTCCTGAGACGATGGTGGCACCAGGGACTCCTGCCCATGTGCTGCCCAGGGTCTTCTCGTCTCCTATTTCTACGGCCAAATCCCAGATCCTCTTTTTCTCATCTGGGGTGCAACAGGTGAAAATAATGGTGTGCAAATCTGTCCAGGACAGGTCAAGCTGCAGGGTAAGTGATTTAAACCCTTCAATGTGGGGTGATTCTCAGAATAATGACCTAATTTCTCCTTAATCTGGACTAGAGCCAGCCGGTCCTGTGAAGGGACTTCTCTCATAGGGAGGAAGTTCGCTATGGGTGTGGAAGGGCTTGGTTGGGGGATGGATGAGGTAACATCCTCAGCAGGCAGTGGAGGGTACAAAAGGATATCACCATTGGGAGTGGTTTGGGAGGCAGGAGTGACCTCAGGCTCTGAACCCCAAGAGTAAGGCGGGGATTTTTGAGCCGAGGGTTAAGGAGAGAAAACAGGGGAACTTGGAGGAGGGGATCCTGGAGTGGATGTTGTTGAGGGAGAGGAAGTCTGCAGTAGCCCCTCAGCCAGTGGAGGAGTTATTATCTCCCCTCCCTTCTGGGGGGCAAAATTGCCTTTGAATGCTAAATCATCCAAAATATCATCTTGAGGGCTTTTCCCAGTAGAGGTTCGCAAGAGTGTGGTAAGGCACACACAGCAAGCCCTCCTAAGCTCAGGATTCTGACCAAGTTTAATAAATGCTGAAATGCAGGGCACTGCTGTCCATTTCCCTTCCCTCCTGTGAAACAAATCCAATTGTTGTATGGTTTTATAATTTAGGGTGCCACGGATAGGCCATGCTTCTTGCTTATCAAGGATGTAACGTGGCCATTCAACATTACAAAAAGAAATTAGTTTCTTTTTTTACAAGCTGTCTAGAGCCAATTTTTTTCCAATTTTTAAGTATACACCCCAAAGGGGAATCTCAAGGTACACTGTCTTTGTCCCAATAAGATGTGGAATAGCCAGTCCCACCCCAGACGGTCAGCAATTGGGTCTCCACAGAGGTTGCCTGGGCTGTCCTAAGCCAAGCTAGAGCCAACCATTGGCACTTGTGAGACACAGGAAGTGAGGTAGGGCAGTTAGTTATTTCTGATTTGTCATTGACTAGCACATGCCCGTGTAGTGTGGGTGTGCACAATTTTGGGGTGCTAGACCAAGATGGAGACTTTTAAAATTCACACCCAACCTAGAGCAGTCAAGTTAGTAATGAGGCGAGGGACTCCCCTACACGAGAACATCTTCTAGAATCAAAAAGGGGAGATGATAGACCCCAAATCCAGTGGCCAGACTAACTTCTGTAGCCTATGGTAGAGAGAGCACAAAAGCACAAAATATTGAGGTTTCAGGAGTCCAAGAAAGGCTCCTTCCTACCTGAGAAGCTATGTCCTAAGATTTGGGGGGTACAAGAGAGCCAATCACATTGGGCACCAAGATGTTGTAGGGTGCTAGAGGTGAACCCCCAGGGTTTGGGAAGGGTACTTTTTGCAAGAATGCAAGAGGTTCCGAAACTTAGCTTAAAAGTAAAAAGAGATTTGTTAGTAATGTTGAATTTTTGGCCAGCAAGAAAGCATGAGTGGAACAACCTGGAGGGTTGCTCCCAGAATGCCTCAGTTCTAGGGTTCTTATACTCTTTACAACAGTGAGGCACATCTGTGCCAAGTGTGGCTGTGACTTAGAGTGGTAAATACTCAGGCATTAGATGGGGGATTCGGTCATCTGACCGGGTCTGCCTGGAGACACAGGGGGTCATCCTCATAGTTTGGGGGACAGATGGATGTTCAAGATACCACTTGATGATATCAAGGAGGTATATATCTCTGTCCATCTAAAGGAAGATCCAAGGAGGATAATCCTCTCAGGGTCTCAGATGTTTTGGATTGAGAGTCACAAGGGCTTAAGGGGGCAAAGGAATTTCTCTGCTAATAGTTTGCCTCCGTTCCTGAGGGTACAATGCCCAGGCCAATAAGATTCTTTTTATGTGAGATAATTTAGAAATACATCTGGCTGAATTGATGCCATCTGAATGGCAATATTTCATTTATGTTTTAAATTCATGATATTGTGTACTGTCATGGGGGTGCTTGAGATCAACCCCAGGTTTGGGACAGGTATCTTTTGCAAGAATGCAAGACTCCATAACTTAGCTTAGCAATAAAAAAAGGAATTTATTAATCTGGTACTCATGTTGAATTTGGCAGGAAGGACACTGCCTCCTAGAGAACATATGTTCTGGACTTTATATACCCTTTTGACAACAGGGTCTATGGGACTAGAGATGACGGAATGGAATGAGGCTGGGGATGTTTGTTATCTGACTGGGTTAACACGATGCTTTGTGTCCCAAAGACACAGGGGGTGACTGGGCATAGTTTAGGGGACAAGTAGATGTCCTAGATTATAGTCTGATGGTACCAGACTAAAACCGAAAGATGATTATCTGTGTCCCTCTCAAAATCTAGGGGAGAATCCAAGGGGAATATTTCTTTCAAGGTTCTTTCCTTATCATGAGTCTCTGATGCCCAGTGTCACCTTTTACCTCAGCATTAACAAGAATTCAACAAAGGAACGGGATTTTCCTGCTTTATGTTTGACCAGAGACATCTCTAGGGTTTGGGGTGTCCAAGGGAAACTCAGGGTCCCATGCCAGTACTAACATATACTTGAAATTATATTTTTAAATTTCCTATGTTGTAAAATTTGAGAAACCATTGTTTCAGAAAGGCTGTTAAAAAGTTCTTTTTTAATCTGGATACTTTTAGATTCTGAATTGAACTAGTATAGTAGTAGTCTCTCGGTAACTGAGGATGACAATTGTCTTTGTGCCTTTTCATCTATGGTGTATAGATGAGTGTGGACAAAGACACTTGTGCGTGAAGGAGATTTAAGTGGAAGTCGGTGCAGAGACAGTCCCCTCTCTCGGCGTTGGAAGCCTGGGTCCAGTGGCACAAAAAGTCGTTACACCTGGAGACTTCCTCAGCTGCACTGGATGGTCATGTTGTCCTTTGTGCTCCAACACGTCCTAAGCACTCCACAGTGCTTTGCTGCGTTGCCATCTCAGCCGTTGAACCTTATTATTGGTTTCTTCTGTCTGTTCAGCCGAAGCAGTCTTCACATGCTGGGTGAGCAAAGCCCTAGTTCACCAGGGGTCAACGACCTGATGGCTACCCTCACAAGGTTTAGCTGGCCTGTCGAAGCCATTGCCCGGGGTGTGGCCGCTGCCACATGCTAACAGCTACTGGGAGCCACAAGTGAGAGCTGGGTGTCAGGTGAGGGTCAGAAGCTGGAGAGCTGCCCTAAGAGGGCACGACAAGCCCTCCATACCAGAGATACTATCCCTCCCTGAGCACCCATTAAAACAATATTATAAGAAGAGATATTTAAAAAGTTAAATATTTAATGGGGCATATTTTGTTTTAAAACAGATAAGTGCACTATAATAAAGAGTTTTAATTTGAAAAACATTGACTATAATTTATAAAAATGATGAAAATATATAAGGTAGTTTAAAGATGTAACATAAATATGTTAATATGAATCAACCAAATCCCAGAATATAATTAGTTTTAATTTATAAGTAAAGGGTTAATGAAATTTAACCTAGGGAAATATGAGGAAGTTAATAATTTTCAAGCTCTAAGTTGTGAATAGTAAAATTTTGCTATTTGAGGTAAAAACTCTTGAGACAAATTTTGTTTTAACTTTTGATTCAAGAATGTTGTCTAAATTGTCATGAAACCAAAAGGAGAAAATGGCATGTGTTGTAATCCAAGGACCCTGTAAAAAATAGACTCGAATACAGGACTACAATCCCCACAAGCCCTTGCTCCACTTCCCCAAGATGCTTTGTAATCTCACGGGAATTCTGAGGTGGGCCGAGATTGAGGAAGGATTTAAGCTGGTGGCAAAGGTTTTTTGGCGCCCTCTCTCTCTTTTGGACTTCCATTTTGGAGCAGATGCGTCTCTTCCGTGATGTGAGGTTATCTGGCCTAGGCACGTGTTTTTTCTTATTCTGTATTTTCTTTAATCTTTAACCTTTAATAAACCTCTAAAAAATATAATACTCCTTGCAAAGAGAAACTAATTTCTACCTGCCTCAGTCTCCCTAAATTTTAACTGTTACAACCCTGACAGGTAGATGTCTTTCCCTGGGCATTTAAAAAGATGACTAGTATAGACTAAGGTAGGATTCTCTTGACTCAGTTTTCCCATTATGCTAATTCCTGTCTGAACAGGAATTTCCCCAACTGGCTAACCCTAAGCCTTATTTTTGATACCTTATGACTACATGATTGTCTATCAGAGATGACTCATACCCAGAATCAAACAGTTAATGGAGTTTTTCCCTGTCATAATATATGACATATTTTTTACTATGCCCCACTTTTTCCTCTCATAGCAAATTTCTATACTCAAGGTTTTATAAATACAATATTAAATCTATTAAGTAATAAGTTAATACTAGAGTATTATAATAGGATACAAGTATTAAAAAATCTTATAATTTTGATCTGTATTTGTGGTAAATTTATAATGTAGGGATGGTATTCCCCTAAAGAAGGATTTAGATAAAGTGAAAAGAAAAATGTAATGTAAAAATTTTCTAATTAAACAGAACACAAAATTTTGAAAAAGCAATAAGATTAGACTGTTTTCTCTAGGAACTTAAACACACACATGCACACACACACACTCACACACGCGCATGGGAATCCCTTCCACATGGGGAGGGAGGGAGGTGTGGCAATCTGGAAAATCCACATGAAAATTTTTGGCCCGCCCTTTACACCAGAAAAGGATATCCTTTTTCTTTTGTTGGGTGTTTTCAGTCCCTTACTGAAAAATTTGGGTTAAATATTTGGTCATTAGCAATATGAAGGGAAATGTTAACATTTCTAGGTTCTGGGTATCATCTGCTGGCTTTCATGCTCCTTTCACAAACTTTAACTTTTGACTTATTTTAATTTTAAAAAAGAAATTGTGTATATTTATGGTATTAAAAGCTAAAATGTATTGATATTATCAAATACTATACACATATTTTATGTATTTCTGAGTTTCTAAACTTAAACTTTTTCTCTTTTCTGCTGGTCTTCACATTGGCTTCTGCAAAACTCTCAAAAGATTCTTATTTAATTTCTTTTCCCAGCCCACAATATATCAGAACTGCAATTGGGAAAGTTGAGATGTAGAAGGGATACCTGTATATGTACATACATACACATCTCTCTCTCTCTCTCTCTCTCTCTCTCTCTCACACACACACACACACACACACACATTAGACTTCCAAATGTATCTAGTAAGGAAATTCAGACTTTGATTATGTTTTAGTAATCAGTTCTCAAAATTAAAGTAAGGATTTTGCATATGAAATTGTATTCATAATTATTTTAAAAGTGAAATTATTTTCTCATTTTTTAAGTATTTATCTGATCATTTTAAGACAGAAAAGTTCATTTTACAGGTAGACACATGATTTTTTTTTTAAACCCTCACCTTCCGTCTTGGAGTCAATACTGTGTATTGGTTCCAAGGCAGTAGAGCGGTAAGGGTTAGGCAATGGGGGTAAAGTGACTTCCCCAGGGTCGAACAGCTAGGAAGTGTCTGAGGCCAGATTTGAACCCAGGACTTCCAGTCTCTAGACCTGGTTCTCAATCCACTGAGCCACCCACCTTTATCCCCCTCTTTACCTCTAAATGAGACTTCGGTAAGAACTTCTGAGAAAGGTTATTAAAATGTATACTTCAAGGATAAGAATGGTTTCATTGTTTGAATATAAACATGTACTTCATGCAACTGGCATGTACCATGGATTTCACTTAATCATAAGCAGTCATCTCAGTTTACCAATTTGTACTGCAGAATAATTAATGTCTGACATGAATTAGACAATGTGCAGTGTGCTAAGACAGTGTTGAAAACCTGCAGTCTTTTAAAAATCAAGATTATTTGGAGTAAAATGAAAAAAGAAAAAAATTGAGTTGTGTGTTCTTAGCTTAAGCTCCTTTCTCCCATATCATTTCACCAGGGTGCTGGGGACATCTATGGAGTCGCAATAGGGGACAGTTTAGAGAACTATCGGGGGACAGCTTAGAGCTGTTGGAGAACAGCTACAGAGTCACAAGAAAGAAAGACTGGAACATCATCAAAACAAGGATAATGAACGTTTATAGTATGCAGCACACAAGATTTAAAGCTCTTCTCGAGAGACACAATCTGTCCTCCCCAATCCTGCCCAGAATGTGAACAGGGGGGTCGACCCATTCTCAGGATTTCTTGGAACTGTTCATGCAGCCTTGAACTGAGATTTCTATGTTTTGGAGTACTCAGCAGGAACAGCATGTCACAAACACCTGGGAAGAGGAACTCTATTTCCATGAGGTCATGAAAGGTTCACTGCAATTCCCCCTTTTTGTTTATGCCATACAACTCCCTTTGGTACAGGATCCCATTAATAGATTTTTGCAATAGAGCAAAACTAGTCATAAAAGCTTTTAGTAAACAAGGAAAATATAAGCAGATAAACAAAATCATCACAAATGCACCAGAAGAGTAATATCATGAAATAAGGAGTAAAACAATCCTTTTCTTGTTTCAATCCAATTATACAAAGAATCTGCAATATGCTGTGGTTCAAGGTCCTCCTGTAAGGATGAATCAATATTCTGTATTAATATACTGAGATCATCAATATCATCAGTGATGTTTTCATGGTCCCATAATCCCTGTAATTGTCATTTTATTTTTTCCAATGTTTTTGTATCATTATTTACTGTTGTGGGTAGCAAGCAAAATGTAGTATATCTATAATCACATTTCATGCGTGTTTTCAATGACAAATATTCTACTTCATTTGTTAGATCAATCATATTTTTCTGTAACATCATAATACTTTTGTAAAAACTCATATCAATTTCTTTTTGTCTTTCTAATGCTGAGGTTATAGTAGCAGCCAATGCTTTCAAATGATTGACACCATGTTCAAGAGTATGGAAGTTAGAAACTGATTGTGCCAAAGATACAGAACCTATTATAGTAGAAGCCAATGCAGAAACTAATGCTACTATGCCTAATGCAATACAAGTAATACAACGTTTACGTCATGGTCTTATTTTTTGTTGTATTACATGGAGAATTTGATCCTCTGGACTACCATACCATGAATCTTTATGTTCAGTGGCAAAAAGGGCCGTGCGTGGTCACTTGATGATTAAGAGCAGCCCATCCACTCGTGATCCTACTCAGTAACTGACCCTACAATTGCTACAGGTTACATTCTAATATCTAACTCCTTTGTGTGTTATTTCAGTAATGTTCAAAGCTTCAGGATGATTTTTTACTGTAGTTATAAAAGCATATCCCTGTTAGGCAAGCTTGAATGTCGAATGTAGCACTTCTATTTACTGGTTTGGGGACTTTCCCATTATTAGTAACATTAACATAGTGAGACATATTCACTTTATCCAATGCCAGGGCTATCTTTCTGTAATCAGTCAAAGTCTGTGTGAAATTAGCAGAACGTAACCAATTAGCTCTGGGGGCGTCACCCACAAAGGCGAGCTGTATCCTCCTATAAAACAGTCATGAAATTTATAAGAATCCAGTTTCTTTCCAATACACCTTGTGTCATTATGCCAAGACACCCAAGTCATACATGACGCCCTTTTAGATCTACATGACAGCAAGGGTGGAAACATATTAACAGTATCTCCTTGTTCATATCCCATCACATATGGACAAATAGGTCTTTCTTGTCCCCAAGTACTATCACAAGATTCCCCCAGCCAACCTAGATATTGCAGTTGGCCATAACCTTCATATTTACCCCTTTGTCTACACGATAAGGTCCTATCCAGAAAGAGTCTGACAGGTCAGGATGACCATAATAATGCACCTGCAGAGATCTGAGGGGCAGGTGTGCAGGATGGTCTCGTGCAAGGCACACTGGGGGTGCCTCAGCTACTCCAGTCCAATTGAAAGGCACAAACAAATTGTTGTCCTGATTGTTGTCCTTAGCTTGTCTCTCAAAATGGTAAATGCCAGGAATACCAGAGTTAGTTTTTGTATATAAGGTGACTTCCAGTAAAGAGTGTCCCATGCCGACAGACTCTACCCAAGGTGGTTGTTCCCCAAAGACCATCTCTTTACTCCAGTAGCTGTACTTAAATTCTGGAATAGAAGCAGAAGAGTCAGTATCTTATGGAAACGTTGTCGAGTCTCCTTGCGAGGCTTCCTGCGTCCTCTCCTTGTGCTCTTTATGGTCAATTTCTCGAACTCGGCAGGAAGGGAGCCATACTCTGTCTTTACCTGTGGATACACAAACAAAACCTCTGCCTGGCAGGACCACTGGGTGGGGTCCTTGCCAAGACTGATTATCATCTTTCCACATGACAAATTTTTGTTCTGGGGCAGGGAGCACAGGAGTGATGGTACCTGAATTTCATTCATAAGAAAACACAGAGAAAAAATTTTCCGCTCTAAATATATTATTGGAAGTAAAGATCAAATTATTTATAGTATGTACAGCTATTGTCAATCATCAATGTGGGGTGCTGTCTCCCCCTTTTTGTTTAAAAAGAAATGCTTTTAAGATTTGGTTACTGTGCTCCACAATAACTTGTCCTTGTGGATTGTACAGGATACCTGTGAGGTGTTGAATACCCCAAGTTTGACAAAAAAGAAAAAATTGCTTGGAAGTATAAGTATGTCCATTATCTGTTTTAAATGTTCGGGGGGGGGGGGGGAACCAGCCATCTGAAAAGTCATTAAGCAGTGATTAATAACAGAAGTTCTTTCTCCCGTCAAGCAGGAAGCCCATAAAAACCCTGAATAAGTATCCACAGTGACATGGATATATTTAAGTCATCCAAAGAACGGTTCATGGGTCAAAATTGTCCTAATTGTGTTCCAAACCACCCCTCCAATGCATATTGGTGTGAATCCCAGAGGCTTAAGTAACTCCTAAATCCAGAGAATGAACTGTTGCAGAAAGATGACAGAAAAACCCACACTACCACCCTGGAGCAGACGACTCCATGTATATTGTTAGCTCTTCCAGGTGAAAGCAAAAATATGCCTGGAGTTCTCATGTATGGGTATGGAAAAGAAAGCTGAGCACAAGTCTACTACTATAAAGTAGGTAGCTGTGCTAGGAATAGAGGAAATAATAGTATTTATGTTGGAAACTATGGAGTGTCTCTTTATAACGTGATTGTTCACCGCCCTCAGATCCTATATGAATCTATATAGAGGTGCTTGCCATCAGGCCCCCTTTTTGGTTTTTTAACGGGCAGGATGGGCATGTTATATTTTGATTTACAAGGGATTATTATTCCCTGTGCAATTAATAAGTTAATTACTGGGGTAATTCCCTCAATTGCCTCTTTTGAGAGGGGATACTGAGAAATGGAAGGAGATGGGCTAGATTTAGTTTTTATCTGCACAGGAACAGCAGATTTAAGTAAGCCTACATCAGAAGGAGATGTGGCCCAAAGAGACTCCAGTATATCTGCAGGTATTACAGAAGTGGGAGGCTCTTTTGCCTCCTGGCTCTCTGAGAGAAGTACAGGGAGTAAATTTAAAGATTCCTCCGATACTTCCAATGTTAAGGAACCATCTGGGGAGCAAGTTATTGTGGCTCTGAGTTTGAACAGAAGGTCCCTTCCCAGCAAATTTAAAGGGGAGTCAGGCATCAAAAGGAAGGAATGTTGTACTTCTAGGGGTCCTACAGATACCATTCTAGGGGGACGTTTTTTAACTCTTTGGGGTATTCCTGATACTCCCACTACACTTTGTGAGTCAATGGAATAACAATTTAAATCAGGTACCTTCTTTAATACAGACCTGGTAACTCCAGTGTCTAAAAGACAATCATAATAGGTGTTACCCACCTTTAAAGTAGCATGGGGTTCATTAGTATGGGGAGGGCAGTGGATAGGGACAACGGGTAGTAGGACATCAGGGTCCAGAAAATCAAAGGTTGTATCCTCTGATTCCTGTGCCCCAGCCCCCACCCAGGACACCTTCATTGTGTTTGGGACATTCCTTGGGGACACCCCTGAAGGGCACCTCTCTGAGGGGAATTAGCACCTCAAATATTTTTTGGACAAGGACCATTTCTTATATATTGTAGTTGGGTATTATCATTTTCTTCATTTGGAGCACTGTCATTATTTTCCCAATTCCTATTTCTATAATATTGGTTTCTAAAGTTTTTATTTCTATAGTCATTATAGTCATTTCTATAATCATGGTTTCTATGATTATTATCATCATTTCTATAGTTATTATTTCTAAACTTGTTATTAAACTGTGTATTCCTTCCAATAATCTTGAGAAAAGTTCTACATTCTATCATTCTGTTGCCCTTCTTCCCACAGAAGTGACAGGTTACTGATTTATCTGTGGATTCCTGAAAAGGGGCTACGGTTTCTCCCTTGTTTTTCAATTGTCTCTTTAACATTTCAATTTCTTTCTTTAAATCTTTCACTAATATATTGTGTTCTTCAGGTCTTTTTACATGACCCTTAGAAGCATAGGTTGCTACTCTCCTCAATTCTTCAAGGTCCATAGAGTCCCAATTAGGACAGCAAGTTTTAATGTAGTCTTTTACCACTGAACAATAATTCTCAATGAATTGCCTATGTATTTGCCTAATGTCCCTTTCTCTGGATAAATCAAGGTCCATATATGTATTTCCTACATCAATATGTCTGTCCATAAACTGGGAGGAGGTCTCATCAATTTCTTGTTGGGTTTTTTCAAATTTTGACCATTTTTCAGGTCTATCAGAGCAAGCTCTCATGGCTGTCAATAATGCTTCTCTGCCCTGGTTTAGTTTTGTGTGATCTAGTTCAACATTGGGATTCCAATGTGGATCTTCAGTTGGCCAATAATGTCCTTTCCTACCTCACTTCTGATTAGCCAGAGAGATAACATTATTTTTCTCTCTTTTTGTTAGAAATGTTCCTAATAAATTTTCAACATCCATCCAAGTGGGGTCAAAAGTTCTGAATATGTTCTCCAATCTTTTTATAATTATTATTGGTTCTTCCTCAAATGATTGAAGATCTTCCTTAAATTTATATAAATCTTCAGGATTAAAAGGTGTATGATGTCTTACAGATACCAAGTTCCCATCTTTATTAAAAGTAGGTACTTCCCTTAAAGGAAATAAGCTATCTGAATTATTTGGTACTCCTGTTTCTGTTTCTAGGCTTCTTAATCCATTCTCAATAGGGTAGATATGAGAAAGAGAAGGGTTGGGCACATTGAGGGAGAGGGATTGTTGTTGTCCCCTAGTGCAGGAAGGATCAGAGGTAGGAAGGATATGGGAATTGAATTGGGCAGGGTGGGAAAGAGGGGCAAAGGAAGAAGAGTCATTATCTGGGGGAAAGGATACAGAGGTGTTAGGATTGGAGGAATGAGTAGGGTGTGAACTTAGGGGGGAGGCATTAGGATAGTCAGTATGGGTGGAGTGTGAATTTAGGGTGCAGGAGGTAGGGTGGTCAGCATGGGTAGGGTGTGAAACTGGGGCTGAGCAGGTTGGGCAGGGGGCATAGGCAGGGGGAGGAGTGGGTTGGTTAGAAGTAGGGTTTTCTGAGGCCGAGGGGGAAGGGGAAGGGGTGGATTGGTTAGGAGTAGGGGGTTCTGAGGCTGAGTTGGCAGGGGGAGTACTGGGTTGGTTAGGAGAGTTAGTGTCTAGAGCAGGGTGAGACAGAGATTCTGATAATGTTCTTAACTGTCTTTTAATGCTTCTCATAAAAGCTATGATCTCCCCCTGACTTTCCTCTATAAGCTCAAGCCGAATATTTAGTTCAGCATTTTGTTGAATAATAGAAGGAAGAATCGGTTGGTTTAACTGAGAAGTGGGTTTTGTAAGGAAATACAATATTACAGCTATAATGATCAAAATCCCAAGGGGGAGTAGCATGTCGATTATACTTTGCCATAAACTCCATGGTATGAGCAAATTCAGAGAGGCAACGAATACGAATTTTACAAGTTTGGTCATGGAGCTGATGAGCCAGTTGTTAAGTAAGTTGTGAACTGCAGGACTAGGCCAAAGCTTTCTCCAGATTTCCCTTAATCCTAATATAGGCAGCTGTTCCCTAAAGGAAAAGATATTTAGAAACAGATCTCCTAGCCAGGACCTTAGTGCCCTATTGCTAAGATTTAAAACAGCTGTGTTCTATTTAATTTAAGGAGAAGTCAAAATATTTTTTACTCACCCACTCTTGCAGCTGTGTTTTGAAACCAAGTTAGCACGTTTAAAAGGACTGACTAACAGAAGTAAGTAATAAAGAGAGAAAGGAAAGAGATTTCACAGAAATTTTGAGGGTTTTCATCACAACCTTCATGGTCAGCCAAAAACTGTAACCACAAAAAAGTGGGTTTCCAAAACTGTGAATTGCCAAAACTGTAAAGATAATTTTTAGCATCTTTATTTATATTAAAAAATAAGTGGTCACCATGGGGAAAATTCCCATATATGAAAATACCCAAGTCAGCTGGGTTTTATGGAGATTTTAATTAATACAAATGAAGAAATTATGGGAAGAGAGAGAGAGAGAGAGAAAGAGAGAGAGAGAGAGAGAGAGAGAGAGAGAGAGAGAGAGAGAGAGAGAGAGAGAGAGAGAGAGAGAGAGAGAGAGAGAGAGAAGAAAATAGTAGAAAGGGCCTAGGCCTGAGCCTTAAGGGAGAGAGAGTCAGTCTTTATCACTCACAAGATCATCCCAAACAAGCTCCAGTCCTTCACTGAAATCCTCAACTCCTGAACTGAGTTCAGAAACCCTCCTCTGAACTCCTGAACTCTGAACTGAGTTCAGAGAGCTCCTTTTAAAGAGAATTTTCTCTTATGTCACGTCCCCTAAATTTTCACATCTACCAATCATAGTAAACACTTTTCCCCAGGACTACCCATTGTTTGTTCTCATCACTCATTAGTTTTCACCTTCTCTGGGTATATTATATCTTCTGAGTATTTCACATCTCTTTTGCTAAGCTTGCCTTTTGTAAGTTGCTTGACCTTTTAGTGATTAATTTAACCTTTATAGGTATTTAGCACCCTTTTGTATTACATCTGAAAATAGACCTAGCTTAGGGTTTTTGCTTCACTATAAGTATGAGTTGGGGACTTTTCATTGTTCAATAAGGAGTTTACAACTTTATCTCCCTTAAGGCACTGTCTGAGCAGGGTGGAGTAATTTTTAAAATTCTCAATATAATCCTGACCAAGTACCTCCATTGCTAAAAATGGGGAATAGCTTAATCAAATCTTCTGAAGTAGAGTCTGAGCAGTTTTAAGATTCATAAAAGCACTACTATTTTGGTGAAATCTATGATATGATTCCTCAGCTAATTGCATATCAGTTAGATAACATTGAGCAATCAAATCTTGATCTATGAAATCATTTCCTTTTAAAATAGGTCCAGGCAGATTGGTATGCCTGTGTGCATGCATGACATATACTGGATGTGTCCTTTGTCATAGGACAGTTTGTAATTTACAGAATAACATTTCTACATTGCTTTGAGTGGCTCTGATGACAGCTTGTTCTATACCCGGCAAAGACTGAAAAACATACTTAGAGTCCATTATAAGGTTGAAAGGCTCCTGAAATAACCAAAAGGCTAGTAAAAGAGCTGTTAATTCACTTTGTTGGGTAGAAGAAAAAGGAGTGTAACAATGACAGGTGAGCTGCCGTCCTTGTATACTCCTACCTTGTAACTAGCATTTGCATCAACATAAACATTAGCTCCTGATACCGGACGCTCTCTTAGAATACTAGGAAAAATAATAGGATGTTGTGACAAAAAAGA
Organism: Monodelphis domestica; assembly: GCF_027887165.1. Lineage (NCBI taxonomy): Eukaryota > Metazoa > Chordata > Mammalia > Didelphimorphia > Didelphidae > Monodelphis > Monodelphis domestica. The sequence goes on from NC_077232.1 coordinate 8,325,760, forward strand.
AAATAAACCCTGTGCAGTGTAGGCAGTAATAGCAATGGGGTACACCAGTAGTAAAGACCATTTGTCACGACTTTGTAAATGTTTCTGTAGTATATCTTTAGCAATAGGTACCCGGATATCATGAGGATACCGTCCTAAGCCTGAGACCACATGTTCTATGCCTTTCCATATAAATTGAGCCATAAGACAGTCATAACTCTGTAAAGCCTTCCCTGTTTTGCTTTTTAGATGTAACCATTCAATGACTGTTTCTCAGTTAAGGCACCTGTTGGTAACATTGAAGTTGCAAAAATACTCACTTCCACAGCTAATTGAGGCTGATAGTGGTTGAGTGGAGCCTGATTCAATTTGTCTTCTACCGTCTCTAAAGCAAGAGAGGCCTCCGGTGTCATAGTTCCAGGGGAATTCAAGTCAGAGCTCCCTTCCAGTGTTTTGAATAACGGTTGTAATTCAGTTGTAGTAAGAAATGAATATTGCCTAACCAATTGATATCACCTAACAATTTCTGGTCATCATTTAGGGTGTTCAGGCAGTCCTTTCTTAATTGTATTATTGAGGCATAACAGATGCTGCATATAAGGGAGCCCCTCGATAGAGTGCGGGACTTGTTTTGTGAATCTTTTCTTGAGCGATGACTAAATGGTATTTTTGCAAGGTAATTTCCAATTGACTATAGATAGCACTTGCTATTGTGGAACAATTATAAGCCCAAGGAAGGGGTTAATAGCTTCTGAGCAATTTATCCGAAGGCTCCTTGGCTCAATTCACGTTTTATTACTTGCGAACCTTGCCCCATCCTTCTTCAACAAGTGAGCTTACTACGATTTAAAATTCTGAATGCATCAAACTCTTCATAATCATTTATACTCCTGGGATTTCGTTTGAATTCCACAACTTCCAAATAGCTTTAAGTCCTTTAGCAATCTCTCAGTGTGTACCCAGACTGAAGTCCAAAGCATTTCCCTGCACTCCTCCCAAACTTCTGTCTAACGTAGAATAGAACCTCCAGCCTACTCTTCTTTTAGCTCACAATATTGCTACATACCCGATTAATTCCATCAACAGTTTTCCGATTTATAATTTGTTGTATCTATTTCACACTAGAATTCACAGTATCAACTAGTATCTCTATCCAGTACTCTTATTTCTTCTGGCTTCTCCTCTTTACCATTATTGTAAGTAGAGGAAAGGTACTGTACCGAATTGTATTAATCCTTATGACAAGCCCTTCTTGATTTCAAGGTTGCAGTTTGCATATCATATACCCTTCCATTCCTTCCTATACATTGTACACATTTTAAAAGCAATTCATGTAACCTTGGTCAAAGACAACGTCGTTTAGAAATTCTCTCTTGCAAAATACCACATTCTTAGTACTAGTATTATTGAATCCCATGAACAGATTAACCACTTTGAAAACTTCTTGTGTGTCATATGATTTCTTGTTACTAGATCTGACAGCACATGCATGAAAATGAATCTGATTTGAAGGATTCCCAGTTTTAAATTCTAGAATAAGTTCTTCTCAACAGCATAGCAACTTTTTCTGGATGACTTTTACATCTATAGAGTGGCCAGAGCAATTTCTGTCCTTATAGAATAAACCATTCCCTCTCTGGGTCAGGCTGCCTATCAGCCACATTTAGACAATCCTCAAATTCACTGACACCATCATGCATAGCAAGATCGAACAAAACAAACTTCTAACCAGGAGTTTTGTTGTGCTCAATAAAATCTGGTTAACATTTAACTGACACAATACATGGATTTACATTTGTACCATATCAAAATCATTAGCAATCCTCCCAAATTGCATACATCAAACCATTCATTTCAAGTGAAAAGAAGCCTCTAATTATGGAGTAAAAATCTCCCTTTTTCTGTTCTGGATTTTTCTCTTTTTCGCTCCTTCGGCGGCCCATCCAAAGGAAGAAAGAGGAAAAAATCATGGAACAGGTATTTGCTTTTGTCCTCTGCTGAGGATTTTTGGCAGGCAAGTTCAATCTTGCAACTATCCCACTTTTTTCTTTCTTTTTGTGTATCCAATTTAAGAATACATAGAGACGAGACTGTGACGAAGACAACATTGTGACCATCATGCTTTGAAAGGAAAAGATCAGTGTTTTAGGATCCATTTTAAAGAAGAAATATTTGCAGGGAGAAAAATCATTAAAACAGCTTCAGTGTATGTACTGCCCTTAACTGAGGAAGCTGTGCTGAACTAAGCTACAGAGATTGGCCATCTGAGTGGCGGAGCTGACTTTCTGGCTCCCTAACTCTCCCTGAACCCTACATGCTGATCTAGCTAAACTTTCTCTCTTTTGGCTGATTGCTACCAAAATACTCTTGTAGTGTCTGAACAAAACTACTCTCTGCTCCCAGTTGGGGTTGGAGGCGAGCTGTTCACGAGGCTGGCTGGATTTCTCGAGGAAGGAACTTTTCAATCCCCTCCTACTCAACAGAATTTTCTTTTCTGCCTCTTTATCCTCCAAACATAACTTAACAACATTGTAAATTAATGTAAATTCAGGCTGTGGTTCTTCATTGCCATTAAATTTGGATCCAATCCGGTGCTAATCTTCTGGAGTCGCTCGATATTGATCCAGGAACCACGGGGCTAATCTCGGGACATACTGGACAAAATCGTTTAACTGCCTCCTTTTTACTTTAGCCCCATGTAACCCTAGGACTCTTCTGAGTAGTGTTCCTGCAACCTGATCCTCATCTGAGATGGATACTGGGATATCACCCATCTTATTTATACCAAACAAATGCAGTTATTGGGGGGAGGGGGAATAGCAGCAACAAAAAAATACTACTAGCAAAAGACCAATACCTATTCCTATTAAAATACAAATTAGAAGAACTGAAATATAATTTCCCTCTCATCCTCAGAGTAGCTCATATACTCACCACTAAGGGGATCTCCTAGCATCGGGACTCTGCATGACCAGCACACAACGTCAGGGGTTCTCGAAAGAACTGGACAAGTCGGGGGTTCACCAAAAAGAACAGGGGGGGGGGTTCATAGGAGAACCAGAGAAGTCCAGGGTTCATGGAAGAACCGGAGAAGTCGGGGGTTCTCCAAAAAGAACCGAGATGAGGGTCCCAATAAAAGAACTGGGGGGGAAAGGGTGTCCCTGTTTCAGGCGCTACTTGCCAGGGACATATATGGAGTGCAATAGGGGACAGTTTAGAACTGTCAGGGGACAGCTTAGAGCTGTTGGAGAACAGCTACAGAGTCGCAAGAAAGAAAGACTGGAACATTGTGAAAGCAGGGATAATGAATGTTTATAGTAAGCAGCACCCAAGATTTAAAGCTCTTCTCGAGAGACACAATCTGTCCTCCCCAATCCTGCCCAGAATGTGAACAGGGGGGTTGACCCGTTCTCAGGATTTCTTGGAACTGTTCATGCAACCTTGAACTGAGATTTCTATGTTTTGGTGTACTCAGCAGGAACGGCATGTCACAAACACCTGGGAAGAGGAACTCTATTCCATGAGGTCATGGAAGGTTCACTGCACCAGAGCATTAGGAGAGACATAAGACAGGTTAGTCCTCGAAGAGGCTAACAGGTGAGGATGCTTTACTTTGATTGGTCCAAGCCCACATGAATGATAGTGATGGTAAATTGCCTTCTGATCAGCTGGCTCTGGGACTAGACTGGAACTCTCTAGGAGGAGGGACTAGGACAAAAGGGAGCCTGCATACTCCCATTTTTTTCTAATATCCATTTTAGTTGACTTTTGAGATATTGAAGGGAACCTACTGAGGTGGGTTATGGGAAACTTTCAGCTTGACCTTGGGAGGGAAGGAAGGAGGACAGACCCAGTGATGAGGCGAGCAAGATGCCCCTGGCCGCTCTCCACTCCCCAGGGCTCCCTCTGGCATTGTCCCATGCTCAAGAAATGCCTACACAGCACTTCTGCACCCAGTGGCAGTGGCAACCCCTTAACTTTCTCCTCTCAACCATAAGGCTGTAACACTGGCTCTTGAGTACCCATTCTCACAAGTATGAACTAAAATGACATTGGCCACATCAGTGCAGAGTTCAAGATTGTTTTGGAGTAGATGGTCATTCTGTGGCAATACTGGCCATTTCAATTCAACAAATATTTATTCAAAAACCTGCTATGTGCCGGGCACTATGACTGCTTGTAAATGTTTTATCTTGTCCTTAATGTCACTGTCTGGCAACTGGTTGGAGCCTTGCAGTGTCCCAAGTCCCCAGCCCTTATGATTCATCCTTTTAATCGCTTGTGGTCTGAGAGAAGACATGGAAGGAGGAGGAGGAGGAGGAGGAGGAGTCACCACATGGGGTCCCCTAGTCAATTTCTTTTGGTAGTCATGGTGAAGTTTAGGATGAATGGATGCTCTACATTGTTCAGAGGAAGGTTTTACAGATGAAAGTAAATGACTAAAGCTTAAGAGGTTTCTGACCTTCATTCCTAGAGCTAAAATTCACTTGCTTGGGCTAAGTTTCCAGGGAGACGGATTTGTTTTATTTTTTTAACCAATTACATGTAGTAACAAATTTCCACATGAGTTTTCCAAAGTGATATGATCCAGTCGGCTCTCTTCCTCCTTTTCCTCCCCATCCCAGAAAACAACTTGATGTGGGTTACAGAAGTATTATCATGCAAAACAGCTTTCCATGTTGTTCATTTTTGTAAGTGAATAAACAGGTAAAACAAAACCCCAAATACAGAAGGGAAAACGGTCCGCTTTCATCTGCATTCCTACTCTGGAGGCAGAGAGCATTCTCTATCACAAGTGCCTCAGAACTGTCCTGGGGAGACAGATTTCAAGTCAGCGGGATGTGACTTACTGTGCAGGGATACCAACCCCCCAGGAGGCTGGTTGTCTGAACAGCTTTGCTTAGGGATGGTAATCCCCTTTTCTAGGATGGCAGTACTAGACTCGGATGCAGGAAGGACTGGGGTTGGGTGGACCACTGATCCTTATTGCCTGTGTGATAAGATCTAAATCACGTATTCTCCTGGTCTTTATTTCCTCATCAGTACAAGGGAGATCATATCTCTAACCCAGATGCTTGTTTTAAGGATCAGACTGAGATAACAGACTCTGAAAACCTTAAAACACTCTACAGACATCTGGTGCCATGCTTTTTACAATTGTGGTTATGTCCAGAATTGGTTCTTCCTGCTTTTATCCAGTAATTACCCAAGATCCAGATGGATGCCAAACAAAATGGGCAATGAATGCAACCTTCTAGAATGAAGGTTGTTCTGCTGTCATGAGGGAGAACTCCACTTTCTACATGTCAATTTCATTAACATTAAGTACACTGGAGACACAAAGACTACCAAATCGCAGCTCCTGCCCTCAAGGAGCCTGTATTCTTCTGGGGATGCAACATGTAAAGAGATTTTTTTTAAGACAAATTACATTCAAAGCAATAAAAGGGAGCAGCTTGGTAGCTCACTGGATAGAAAGCCAGGCCTGGAGACCAGAGGTCCTGGGTTCAAACCTGACCTCAGACACTTCCCTGCTATGTGACCCTGGGCAAGTCACTTAACTCCAATTGCCTAGCCCTTACACTTCTTCTACCTTGGAAACAATATGATTCTAAAATGAAAAGGGAGGATTTTTTTTAAGTAATACAAAGTAGACCTTCAGGGAGAGAATGATAATGAGTGGAGGAATTAGGAAAGAAAGGCCTCAAATAACACCTTGGCCAGGCTTTCCATCCAATTATGATCTAAAAGGGAACTCCAAAATGGGTATCAAGTGATAATACATACATAACCCAGTGAAATTGCTTGTCGGCTCTGGGAGGGGGGAGAAAAGCGGGGAAGAAGAGAAAATAAATTTTGTAACATTGGAAAAATACTTAAAAATAAATAAATTTATGGGGCAGCTGGGTAGTTCAATGGATTGAGTGTCAGGCCTAGAGATGGGAGATCCTAGGTTCAAACCTGGCCTCAGACACTTCCCAGCTGTGTGACCCTGGGCAAGTCACTTGACCCTCATTACCTAGCCCTTACCACTCTTCTGCCTTGGAGCCAATACACAGTATTGACTCCAAGACGGAGGTAAGGGTTTAAAAAAATAAATAAATAAATTTAGGGGAAAAAATTAAAAATAAAAGGGAATTCCAAGTCAGAAGTTGTGACAGCCAAAAACTCAACCTTTCATTTCTATTTTGAGTCTCCCAGATGTGGTATGTCTGGAAATAATTAAATCAAGTTCATAGGATCTAAAGTAAAATTGCTATTACCTGAAATTGTTTGGCAAATAAATGTTTCTGGAGAACATACTCCAGGTAAAATATTATCCTAGAGAGTCATCATTTATTAAGTACTTACTATATGCCAGGAAGCAAAAAGAAAAACATTCCCTGCCCTCAGGGAGCTTACATTCTAATGGAGAAGATAATACAGGCATCCCTTATTTTATTGGGCTTCACAGATATTGCTTTTTTTTCCAAGCTGAAATTTTTCCACAACCCTCCACTGAGCAAGTCTATCAATGCCGGTTTCCCAACAGTATATGCTTATCTCATGACTCTATATCACTTTTTGGTAGCTCACAATATTTTAAATTTTTTCATGATTATTATATATGTTAGGGTGATTTGTGGTCATCAATACCATCAAAGAATGTTATTATTGTAATCCTTTTAGGTTGCCACAAACCATACCCATTAATCAATGTTCATGTACTGACAGTTCCAACCTTTCCCCATCTCTCTCCATCTCTAGCTCCCTGAGCATCCCCATCCCCAGAGTCACAATATTGAAACTGAACCAACTGAGTGACCAAGTGAAAGGAATAATACATGGATGTAGTAAACTTCATTGTAAGAAATTGCCACAGGAGGGCAGCTGGATGACTCAGTGGTTTGAGAGCCAGGCCCAGAGATGGGAGGTTCTAGGTTCAAATCTGACCTCACTAGCTGTGTGACCCCCAGGCAAGTCACTTGACCCCCATTGCCTAGCTCTTACCAGTCTTCTGCCTTGGAGCCAAAGATGGAGGGTAAGGGTTTAAAAAAGACAGAAAGAAAGAAAGAAATTGCCAGTTACCCCAATGACCAATCAGCAGCCATCAACATCGAGGCCAGACCCTCCATCAGTCAAAATAGTGTGACTCAATAAAGGCACAAATGATAGCGTTTTATTTTCTCAATAAGGCATTTTTCGTTAAGGTATATACATTTTTTAAGGCACAATACTATTTCACACTTCATAGACTACAGTATAATGTAAACATAACTTAAAAGTTATGCACTAAGAAACCAATAATTTAATGCGACTTACTTTACTGTAATATTTGCTTTATTGCAGTGTCTGGAACCAACCTGCAAAGTCTCTGAAGTATGCCTGTATGTTAAAAAAAAAAAAAGATGGCGAATAGTGGGGAGAGAAGGGACTCTGATGGAGATCCAGGGAAGAGAGAAATGCAGAGTGAGGAGCTGATGCCAGAGAGGAACAAAGAATTAAATGGCTGGACCAGATCCTTTCTTCAAATGGAGCTTCTGAAATGAATTGGCTGATTAGGAGATGAGGAGGAGCTCATGAATCTTCCAAGTAGAAAAAGCTGCCGGGAATATAGGAAAAGAAGTTCCAAAAACGAGGAGGAGGCCCAGAAAGGAATAAGGAGCCAGTAGCCAAGAAAGGCAAAGCGATGCCATTTTAGCTGCTGTTCTTCGATCTTGCCCTGGGCTCTGCTTTAACGGAAGCCCTACCTTGTCGGGAACTTCCTTTCTGCTGAAACAACAAAGGGGTGGAGTTACGGAGCTTTTCCGGTAACAAGCTGTCAGCCACAGCCCTGTCCAATCTGCAGGCACCTCATACCTAATTCACCTGCAGCCTAGATTGAAATCTAGGCACGAATTCTGGTTTTGTTCCTTTCCGGAAGTCAGTCTCCGCCCCTGTGGGTGGGGCTCCTTTGATCAATAAATCCTTGTTGGTTCCTAAAGTTTGGGTTACGGTTTGAGTTTGGTGTTGGTTCTGGTTCTGGTTCTAGCGTGTTCCGACACCAACAATTTTACCAACACCAAGAAAGGAAGGTCTTGTCACCAAAGTCCTTGGTTTTCAAATGGTCTGACCTCAGAAATGATGGGATTTTCCAGTGGAAATGACATGGGGGGAGGGAGAGGCTGACCATTGGCTTTGCTACTTTGCCCTAAGGACTGTGGGACCTTTCCATCTGACCTGCAGCTGAAACCTTGCACCAGTAATGTCTCCCCCATTAGAATGGCAGCCCCTTGAGAGCAGGGATCTTCTCTGGGTTCCATTTATAGCTCAGTGCTCCGCAGAATTTTTTGAATACACTCAACACTTCATAAATGGCTTTTCAGGGGGCAGCTGAGTGGCTCGGTGGCTGAAGACTCAGACCTAGAGATGGGAGGTCCTGGGTTCAAATTTGGCCTCAGATACTTCCTAGCTCTGTGTCCCTGGGCAAGTCACTTGACCCTCATTGCCTAGCCCTTACCACCCTTCTGTCTTGGAACCTATAGCCAGTATTGATGCTAAGACAGAAGGTGAGGGTTTAAATAAATAAAGAAACAAATAAATAAATAAATAAGCAAATAAATAAATGGATGGATAAATAAATAGATGAATGAATGACTTTTTATTCATTCATGAATTTTAATACCTAGCTCAGTGCCCAGCATATGATAGACAATAAAAGCTCCTTGAATAGCTTGAGAAGCAATGGGATTTTGCCAGGTCAGACATAAAAGCTGTTACCAAATGTCTATGTAAGCATTAGAGCTGCAGCAACCCTAGGAGCCACATCGGAGCCAGGGGTATATGTGGTGGCCTCCAGTGCCTGGCAGGAGTCTGGATTTCTGTGAGGTGACTACAGATGGGAAGGAACCTCCATATCCTCTATCTGTCACAGTTGAGGCAATCATAAAGCAAGACCTAGAAATAAAAGGAACCTGGGATTCACCCATAGTGGAAGCCCCTTAAAAATAACTTGCAGGGACAATGAAGCAATCCTCTGTGGGGGGAAAAAAAATCAGTTTATTTCCTGGTATTTTCTTCACATTGGTTTGAATTATGGGGAAATTGGCTTGCTCAGTCAGGCAGAAATTTTCCGAGAAAAACCATGGGGGTTTTCAGCACCTGACACTGGCCATATATTGATTTGTAGGGCTCACGCCAAATGGAGAAGCTTATCCTCAGCATTTATCACATACCTGCCTCAAAGTAAGGGACTTGGGTGACTGATTGATTTTCGTGGCAAGGATAGTGACCCTCAGAAAGAAATGAACCATTACGATTTCCCTCTATTTGTCTCATGGTCTCGGAATCACAGAATCTCCGAATCGGAAGGAACCTGGGAGGCACGGACGGAGTCCATGCTATGTCCAGAAATGAATCCCCTCAACAGCATACTGACACGGGGCTGCCTGGCCTCTGCTTGAAGGTGTCAGATTACAATTTTCTGGAGACTGTATCTTAATTTAGAATTATTTATTAAATAATACAAAGTGGACCAGAGAAAAAGGAAGCACCAGCCACATGTGACTGAGCACTCCCTTATCAGCCTCGCCCAGCTTCACAGCCAGAGCTCAAGCACATTGGCACTCCCTCACCTAATCTAAGCCTGACAGTGTGCATGTGTGTGCGTGTGCATGTGCATATGGGGGGGAGGGGCCTCCCTAACCACCCTAGCTTACCCAAGCTGGCATTCTCCAAGCCACCTCCCCCAGGCCATCTGTGCAACCATATCACAGGGATGACAGTGCTCTCCTAGGCACCTCCTCTGTCTACAGTTCTTAGGCAAAAAAACACCTACTTCCTTCCCCTATTCCCATGTTGTCAAACCTATGGCACACATGCTAGAGGGGGCTGCTCCCTTCCCCCTGTCCACCACACGTAAAGATATTTTTTCACATCACCCACTCCTCTGCCCAGCAGCCCAATGGGAATGCTTCCTACCTCCCCTGTCTCCCCTTGGGTAAGAGGGTGGTGCTTGGGTGCAGTTAGGGCACTCGGTCTCTGAAAGGTTCACCATCACTGCCCTATTCCAATTGATGCTCCTTATGATGTTCCTTTCTTGAGTCCCTCTGAGTTGATAGACTCAGACCTCAATCTAGATCAGAGTGACATGGGCATTGTACCCCTAGAAACTCAGGCAAACTATTATCAGGGAAATTCCTTTGCTCCCTTACACACACCCTCTGACTCCCAACCCAAAACATCAGACCCTGAGAGGATTATCCTCCTTTGATTGTCCCATTGATTTGAGATGGACAAAGAGGCACACCTCATCCATCAGTCCTCCACATTATGAGAACTAGCCCATACCTTCAGGCAAACCTCCTCCCCAACCCCTTGCCCCAGAGTCAAGTCCTCACTGCTGCAAAAGAATATAAAAACCCCAGAATTGAGCCATTTGTTCCACTCATGCTATCTTGCTGTCCTCCTGAGGAGCACCTATTCCACCTAGGAGGCAGGCTTCCACCTATGCTACCTCCTGGTCAGATTCAACATTACTTTCCAAATTAATACATTTCTCTTTATTTTTAAGCCAAGTTTCATTCTTGCAAAAGGTATCCTTCCCGAGCCCCAGGGGTATACCTCTGAACCCCACAACAAGAGATGGGTTTTTTTCCAGCCAGGTGTCACCAATGGTCTTAGAAGGGCCCCACTACACCAATACAGTGTCTCCCAGCATCAGAGGCAGAACTCTACCCATTCTTCAGAGAGATACAGTTCAGAGCTTCAGAAGTAAGATACTTTGCTTTAAAATCCAAAGATTGTCTTGGGGTGCCAAGAAAGGGGTACAGGCTGGAATTAAATTTCCACAAAGGTTTCTGATGAGGGTGAACCTAATACTTCCTGAGGCAGCTGCTTCAGTTTTAGAGATAGTTTTATTTGTGAGGAAAGTTCATCCTAAATCTCACAATCAGGAATTCCTGCCCATTTTTCTGCCTTCTGAGGCTAAACAGAACCAATCACTTTCCTCTTTACTAAACCTGTGGGTTTAGTACCCACAACAAATATATTCATAGGTGATCACTCAGAAGGGAGGTTGAAGACTGAGGGAGAATGGGTGATGAGGGAAGAAGAGAAGACTATGAAAAGTTAAATGCAGATTCAGGAGTGGTTCACATGAAGATTCACAAGTCCTTTTCAGCAATAGACTTAGAAACATTACATAAAAGAATCCTAAGTTCTTAATTGAACCTTATTGTTGTTTAAAGGAGCTAAAACTTGCTTTTCAGCTTTATGAACCAACTTTGCAGATACAGAGATCCTTTTGCAAGAACTATTTAGTTCTGGGGGCAGCTGGGTAGCTCAGTGGATTGAGAGCCAGGCCTAGAGACAAGAGATCCTAGGTTCAAATCTGGCCTCAGGCACTTCCCAGCTGTGTGACCCTGGGCAAGTCACTTAACCCCCATTGCCTAGCCCTCACCACTCTTCTGCCTTGGAACCAATACACAGTTTAAAAAAATGTTTTCATTAAAAAAAAAAACTATTCCTGCAGAGCAAGCCCAATTCATAAAAATTTTTTTAAAAATGAGGGGATGAACCCCAAACTTAATAGCTGGCCAGAATTTTATGGGGATGTCAAATTTTCTAATCCCCAAAATATCTTTTATCTGAAAAAAAGCTCGGAAAGATCTTTTAGAAGCAATAAAGTCCTTTTGTACCCAGTTGAAAGGATTCGTCATGAATCCAACAAGCATCCTTCCAATTATCTGGACCACCTTCTAGAAAATGCTGAAACCTTATTAGGGTTCCCTGAGGATAGTGATCAAGTATCACAACTCATTAGGAGGCAATTTCTGAAGGGCTGATCCACCACAATCAGGAATTTCTTCAAAAATTTCTGCCCAAGATATGACTCCATGACATTAGAAGAATTAAGGGAATCAGCAGTTTACTTACATGACACTAATAAGGAACAACAGAGAGAGAAAGAGGGACCAGATAAAGGACTTGAAGCAAAAATTAAGAGGTGAAGGAGACAACCCAAAAAAAGGAAATAGAAGTAGTCAAAAATGTAGCTGCCCTGAGAACGTTCAAGCAGCCTAGGCGTCAATACCAACCAAGTAGGCAGGCAGCTCCAAAAGGTGCTTCTTGTGCCAGAAGCTGGAGCACATAGTCAAATTCTGCCCTCAAAAAGCACAATATGAACAGGGAAATGGGAGGAGATCAAGCTCTAAAAATAATAATTATAATAATAATACTCAATACATGGGTAATAGGAATAATTACAGGGGAAACAATAACAACAATTACAAAATACAATGTTGTGATCATTGTCAATTAAGGAAAGAAACTCCAAATTTGGAAACAATGCAAAGAATGATTAATCAGGGAACAAAGCCAAAGTATTCCACAGTATTAACAAGTGGGAATAAGGATCATACTTTATGAAGCCAGGAAAAAGCATTACTTACATTAAAAACTGGGAACAAGGGGGCAGCTGGGTAGCTCAGTGGATTGAGAATCAGGCCTAGAGACGGGAGGTCTTAGGTTCAAATCCGGCCTCAGACACTTCCCAGCTGTGTGACCCTGGGCAAGTCACTTGACCCCCATTGCCTAGCCCTTACCACTCTTCTGCTTTGGAGCCAATACACAGTATTGACTCCAAGACAGAAGGTAAGGGTTTAAAAAAAAAACTGGGAACAGGTACAAAAGATATCTTAGTGCACAAAAGCTTTGGCAGAATTTATAGTGGGGGAAGCAAATTATGGGGATGCAGAATTCAAAAGGAAAAGCTTAGAGCAGTGGGGAAAAGAGGAAGAAGAGAGAGAGATGGAGAACGATATGTTAGAAATTAAAAACAAAATCTTTGGGACACATGAAACAAATAAGGGGATACAAGAAAGTGATGAGATGGACAAGAATCAAATCAAGAGATATTTAGAAAACTTTTTTTGCTGCAAATATGAGAGGGTAGCATGCAACATGATTTATCCTCATAAATCCCTGAGCCAAAAACAGTGTAACAAGAATTTTCCAAGAGAAACAAAATCATTTAAGTGTTCTGCAAACCCCAAAAGGCTGGAAACAAGCAGAGAGCAAGAGACAGCTCTAGTAGAATCCAGTGTCAGGAACCTTTGACTTTTTTAAAATCTCTTTGGGATACAGACCTAGTGATGGTATTGCTGGATCAAAAGGTATGCATGGTTTTAGAGACTTTGGGGCATAATGCCAAACTGCCATCCAGATTTCTGATATCTAACCAAACATTGACTCCCTGTATATGAGATTCTGGGTTTACTGTGGGATTTATTCTTAATAGTCTTTAGTTAAAATAGTTAGACAATGTGATCTTAGATAAACAAATGGTTGTGTAAGGAATTAAATTTAGGGGTTTGACTAAATATATGAGAATTCTAAAATAATATGGTGGTCGCCAATTTCAAATTTTATAGCTCAAGTCAAAATGACTTTTAATAGCTTTTATTTACAAAAAGGTAGAAAGAGTAAAAGTAGAGAAATGTAAAAAGAGGGAAGAGAAGATGTCTAGTCTATCACACTAAATATTGCTCCTGTGCACAGCTCAGCCCAGCAGGACTTGGTAACCCTCAACCTGGAAGACCTGGTATTCTACCCATGTGGACCTCTCTAGAACGAATCTCTCTCCAGAAACCAGGAAAAGAAGGCCAGCTATTCACTTACCCAAGAACCAAGGTCCCAAGTTGAAGCTGAGGTCCAAGTCCAAAGTCACCTCCAAGAGGCAGGTCACCAGCCAAAGCTGTTCAGGACTTTATAGTCCTTTTTCCATGTCACTTCATGTCCCTTCCCCTCTTCACGGGGGCCAATCACAGCTTCCAAATTGCCTAGCACTGCTGGGGAGGGGGGGGGGGAAGTGTCTATGGAATCCACCTCTCATCCTCTGAAGGAGTCAACTCTTATCAAAGGATTCACAAGTTTCTAATTGATTGGGTTCTAAGAGTGGAGCTCTGCAAGTAAGTGATTTGTGAATTCTCTTACTTGATAGCTAACAAAGTTAGCCAAAGTAGGAGTTAAGTAGGGGTTTATTGGATTGATTAACTCAAAATTGACAAAGAGAATAAAGAATTGCCTAACTTTTCAAAATCATTTTTAGCTGTGATAATATGCAGATTTGAAGAATCTCTAGAAAAACAAAATGTGATTTTAGCATACCTTATGGGTGAGAAGCGTAAAAGGGGAAGGTAGAAGTTGCAAGAATGATGGACAAGTCTTAAGACTTAGAATTTTTCATGAGCTTGTTGGGTCAGAGTTCCAAGGAGCAGTTTCCAACTGACTCATTCTGGAGCTGAAAGAGAAGAAAGGTGTGTAGCTGAGACTTGCTGAACAAACCACCCATCAAGCAACTAGCCTTTGAGGATCAACTGGCTGAGGGTGAGAGGAAAATACCCAGTCTTCCGATGGACAGATTAACTGGGGAAAGACCTCTCCCTTGCTGGGACCATTTGAGGACACCACAACTGGGATTTCTGATAGCTAACCAGACATTGACTCTCTGTATATGAGATTCTGGGTTTACTGTGGGATTTATTCTGAATAGTCTTTAGTTAAAATAGTTAGACAATGGGATCTTAGATAAACAAATATAGTGGGTAAAAAGTCAGATGCTACCCTTCGCTTTCCCCAACACCTTCCCCTTCTCTGTGAACAAACTCAAGTTATTTCAAGGTGATTTTCCCCTTGTATATAAACCCTTTCCCCTTTACTAAAATCCCCATAACAGAAATAACATGAGATCACCTGGGTAATGTGCCTCCGGGGAAGGAAGGAACATGAGAAGTGTCAGGACAAGCATTTTAGGTCCGGAAAAGAGATTAGACTGATGCAACTTGGCACCAGGATAAAGAACTAAGACCAAGGGATAGAAGTGGAACATAAGCAGGGTTAGACCAGACATAAAGCCAAACAACCTAACAATTAAAGCTTTGATAAACTGGAATGGGCTGCCTCACGAGAGGGTGGATTCCCCTCCCTTCACCGGACATTTTTCTGTAGAGACTCTTGGATGAACTCTTACTGGCAATGTTGTAGGAGAGATTCTGAGTCAAAGAAAGGGTCAACCATATGATTCGTAAGCTCCTCTCCAATGCTTGGGTGGTAGAATGTGAGATTCTAAGATTCTGGGAGGCAACGCTATTATATACTGAGGCCAAGGAATGACAGGTGAACAGTCTGGTTTGGGGGTTGGTACCCACTGAATGATAAAATTCAGTGGATTAAAAGCCAGGTCTCAAGATATGAAGCCCTGAGTTCTAATCTGGCCTCTGTGACAAGGAAATCACTTAAAGACTGATATATATTAACTAATATATATTAAATTTTAAGGTTTACACCTCATATACTTCTTAGCTGTGTGACCCTGGGCAAGTCAATTAACCCAGTTGTCTAGTTCTTGTTGCTATTCTGCCTTGAAGCCAATACTTAGGTATGGGTTTGGTTTGGAGGGGGGCGTTAAGCATAAGAGAATGGTCTCTGGTGCATTGGGCAGCTACTGGTGAGATGAACAGAGTGCTGGGCCTGGAGTCAGAAAATCCAAATTCAAATCTGGCTCCATGACCCTGGGCAAGTCTCTTAATCTCTGTTTGCCTCTGCTTCCTTGTCTGTAAAACAAAGAGAGCAACATTCAGCTCCCAGGATTATTGATCTAACAACATAATAATTGCAAAATTCCTGGCACGTAGTAAACACTGGCACATAGAAATGTTAACTATAATCCTTATTATTATTAGGGATAGAATCCAGAGGTTTCATGGCATGACTACAGAGAGCTTCTGACCATAGTAGTGGTAGTCTCTCGGTGACCGCGAATGACTATTATCTTTGTGCAGTTTCATCTACGGTGTACCCTCATGTGGCTTCTGACCATAGGAGCAGGTTAAAAACACAGATTCCCAGGGGGCAGCTGGGTATCAGTGGATTGAGAACCAGGCCTAGAGACGGGAGGTCCTAGGTTCAAATCTGACCTCAGCCACTTCCTAGCTGTGTGACCCTGGGCAAGTCACTTGACTCCCATTGCCTAGCCCTTACTACTCTTCTGCCTTGGAGCCAATACACAGTATTGACTCCAAGATGGAAGGTAAGGGTTTTTAAAAAAAAGGGTGGGGCAGCTGGGTAGCTCAGTGGATGGAGAACCAGTCCTAGAGATAGGAGGTCCTAGGTTCAAATCTGACCTCAGACGCTTCCTAGTTGTGTGACCCTGGGCAAGTCACTTGACTCCCATTGCCTAGCCCTTACCACTCTTCTGCCTTGGAGCCAAAAGGTAAGGGTTTAAAAAAAAAAGGGGGGGGGGGCAGCTGGGTAGCTCAGTGGATTGAGAACCAGTCCTAGAGATGGGAGGTCCTAGGCTCAAATCTGGCCTCAGACACTTCCCAGCTGTGTGACCCTGGGCAAGTCACTTGACCCCCATTGCCTAGCCCTTACCACTCTTCTGCCTTGGAGCCAATACACAGTATTGACTCCAAGATGGAAGGTAAGGGTTTAAAAAAAAAAACGCAGATTCCCACTACAAGGGATCACAGATCTAAAGCTGAAAGGGGCTTGTTAACCCAGGCTCTGTTCTGGGTCTGAGACCTGTATCCCATTCAGAGTTCAGAAAAAGAGTTGCCCGTGTTTGACTTTCTTCTGATCTCAGTAGCCTTCAGAAGGAAGCTACTCTGCTCATAGATCTCTCCCATTCCAGTTATCCTTCATTTCATCAGTTGCATTCAGATTCTGAAGCTACCAGAAAGAATCAATGAACCTGAGACATGGCTCAGAGCCCTAGAATTTGGCCAGGGCAATGGATAACTTTGACTATTCCCCATTTGAGCCACATGCCTGAAAGAAAGTTGTAAAAATTAAAATTAAATGTCAATAATAAAAATATTATATTTTAGTAGATTTATTAATGATCATTAAAAATCAAGGAATAAAGAGGATACAAAATAAAGACCACGTGCCCATTGCTGATTAGCTCATTTAAAATCCCCAAGTTTAGTTGACCATGCTGGCTGCAAACCCAAGAAAGAGGCCCAAGAAAACCACCCACTCACTAATATCCTCTGTCTACAGGAAGTACATAATGACAGGAAGTCACTGGGCTCTCAGGAAATGTTGTGTTTTAGGGAAAGAGATCTTCAATTACACATTCCCTCGATGATCATTTTTGGTGGATAGTCTACCCAATTTGATCATTTAACATAAGCAACTTTTAAATTATAGTAATTTCGGAATAAAAGAGAAAAAGAACAAAACCAATGATTGCTAGGCACACTGACAAAAAGCCAGTTGCGGGCAGTCCCCTTTGGCATAAGAGTATACATACAAAATACATGCTTTCAACCCCACACAGTTCAAATCACCACATCCCAAAATTCACTCTGGATCTTCTGCTGCAGTGTGTGGTCTGTGGAGGCATCTTCATGGTGCCTTCTCCAAACAGTTCACTTTCTGGATTCAGAGAGGTAGTGTGTTTTCTTATCCTAAAATTACTCTCAAAAAGAATTTAAACTTTGCAATTTATAATAATAATAACACATGCCCCCCATGAAGAGGGTGTTGAAAAACACTGAGATCACTTAGGGATGCATGGCTGAGTTATGAGGTATATGAATCAATTGGCAAGAGAAATAAAAAACATTTTTTAAAAATCCAAATAAAAGAGAAAATAATTTGTGGATGAAATATAGACTATCAAAGTCTTATGTGTAAAAATTCTAAATAAAAGAAAAATAAATTCATAACAGGTCCTTGAATCAGAGCCCAACTAAAGTAATTTCTATCCCATAAGTCTGTAGGACAAAATGCAGTAATATTTCACTTACCCATTTGCAGCCAAGACTACAGGAAGTTGCCATACTATAAGAGAGAAAAGGGACTAGATTATAGGAGCAAATGGGAGCCAGGATGGAGCCAGAATAATCGATGTCATGTATTTTATGTAGAGTGTGTGGTACAAGAAAGACCTGCATTTAACACATGTTATACAGTTGCAACCTCACACATGTATCACATATGATCAAGTCCTTGTGCTTTTTGTGCAGAATGTCATCAATCCACCTAGAATTGATTTGGTCTCTTTGACCTTGTGCTCAATTATGTAGTAAGCAAAGAAAAACTGCATTTTGATCAACAGAGACATGTGACACAGAATCACATGAAAGCCTGGGTCAAGATTCCAAGGGGGGTGTGGTCCCAACTGAAATGTGACCGCAAAAATATGGTTTCAAGACTGTGAATTGCCAAAACTGTAAAGATAATTTTAGTGTCTTAAATTAAATAAAAAATAAGTGGTTGCCATGGGAAATTTTCCCAAATATGAATACCCAAGTCAGCTGGGTTTTACGGAGATTTTAATTAATACAAATGAAGGAATTAAGGGAAGGGAGAGAAACAGTGTAAGAGGAAATAGTAGGAAAAGGCCTAGTTATCACTTTCTTTAAGTAGACTAACACTTCACACCTTTTGCTAAGCTTGCCCTTTGTAAATTGCTTTACCTTTTAGTGATTAATTTAACCTTTATAGGTACTTAGCACCCTTTTGTATTAGATCTAAAAATAGACCTAGCTTAAGGTTCCAGCCTTACTATAAGTATGAGTTGGGGACTTTTCATTGTTCAGTAAGGAGTTTACAACTTTATCTTCCCCTAAGGTATGCCCAAGTATGGGTGGAATAATGTAAAATTCCCAATACATTCCTGACTAAGTACCTCCATTGTTTAAAATAAGGGAATAGCCTTAACCAAATGTTCTAAAGTAGAGTCTGAGCAGTTTTAAGATTCACAGAAAACAGTCTTCCTGCTAAAGATTTGGTGGTATCTGTATGTTTCACCTATCTACAAGATATCTGGCCCTTGTGAGATACCAGTTTGAGGAGAGAGACTGCTTGAACAGACTGCTGGCAGCTAGAGTGAAGATTAAGAAAAAAACCATCAATCTCTACTGGGACCGGATTTGGACTTTACCTCTGGGATCTTGGTCCATATCTAGACTATGTTTATGAGGTTCTGTTTGGGGGGAACTTAACCTATTTAGCTTAGGATATTAGACAATAGAATAGTTATGAAGGGGAATTAGTTTTGGGGATAAGATTAAGGAATTTCCCTTATCCTTATTACCCTTATTCATATCCCATTTCCCCATGAATAAAATCAAAATATTTAGATATTTACCACTTGTTTCTTTCCCTTAAACATCCCTTAATAACAGTTGACAGAGCTAGGTAGGTTGTATTAATTAAGTATTATTAATTATCTATTTAATTATAAGTAAAGTTTAGTTAATGTATTTAGGGGAAAATTCAGTTGTCAACATGCTAAAAACTCTCTGAGCTGCCAAGAGCTCTTCATTTGTATTTCATCAACCTTATTATCATTACACTTATTTTCATTTATACTCCACTTATTATTTCTTGATTCATTTTCATATGTACCCTGGGGAAACCTTCATAAAGCATAGGCACCCTTGTTCTTGTAATATAAATTTAGTAGGAAATTCTAATGAATATAAAATAATGGAAATTAATGAAGAATATAAATTGAATAATAATTAAATTGTAAATGAGAATAATGATACTAAGATGGAGAATATAAGACCAATCAGAGTAATATAAAAACAGATGATACAAAGTCCTGGAAAACTCATGTAATTCAAGCAGATGTAAACTTGGATGGACAGGAAATGACTGAGCTTTGTACTGATGTTACTGTGCTTTGCCTTGGAAGGTTCTTGAAACCTTCCAACCCCCAAATAGCACTGGACCCTATGTTTCTATAACTATAGGGGATCAGATGTATGATCTTTTGATGGATACTGGAGCCTGTAAATCAGTTTTGCAAAGTCTTCCTAAAGATTTTAAAGCTTTTGGTACTATGGAAGTGATTGGAGCTACTGGAAAACCAGAGAGAGAAGCAAAATTACAACCTAAAAAGATAACTTTAGGTCCTTTATCTGTGGAACATGCATTTCTTTGTATGCCAGACTGTCCCATGAACATTCTTGGTAGGGATTTACTGTGTAAATTATGAGCAATGATTCAATGTACTGGCACTGGGGATATATTACAACTCCCAGAAGAATCTCTGAAAGCTTTTCCATTGTTGTTCTTAGATTCAATCAGTACAGAGAATGAGTCGGATTCCATCTATCCTATTCATGAGGATATCCCAGAAAATTTATGGTCAAAGTCTCCCACAGATATAGGTCTACTGAAATCAGCTACTCCAGTAAGAGTGAGAACCGAGGAAGGAGCAGTTCCTTGTGTTCCTCAATACCCCTTGAGTAAAGAAGCAAGAGAAGGTATCAGACCTATCGTTGAGTCCCTAATTCAACAAAGGATCATAATACTGTGCTTTCCTGTGTATAATACTTATATTGGAGTATAAGACCTATATTTCTGATAATAAAAAAAAAAAAAGCCAAAGCTGGATCAAAATGGGAAAATTGTCTACGGATTCATCCAAGATCTGAGAGCTTCGATCACATAATAGACACATCCTATAGTACCAAGTCCAGCTGCTATAATCTCATCCATCCTAAGTCAAACAAAATATTTCACTGTGGTAGATTTATGCTTAGCATTTTTCTCAATACTGATTCATGAGGATTCTCAAAAGATCTTTGCTTTTACATGGGAGAAAACTCAATGGACTTGGACTCATCTTCCACAGGGATTCACCAATTCCCAGAGCCAGTTCTCACAAATTTTGAACAAATACCTTAAAACAATAACATTCAAAAAGAGTAAAATAGTACATTTTGTTGATGACATCCTCCTAGCATTACCATCTGCTAAAGTGTGTTTAAGGGATAGCAAGATTCCTTTGATTGAATTATGCAAACGTGGCCATAAAATCTCTAAGGCAAAACTACAGTGGGTATTGCCTTGCATTGAATCTCATGGATTTGTGTTATCAGAGGGTTCAAGAAGTATCACTCAGAAAAGAATAGCTGATATCCAGAACTTTTAACAAATCACTTGATTAACATTCTACATTCTTATATTGTGATTACAGACAGCATACAAGATAAATGATTTCATCACAGGTGGCTTAATTTTCTCATTACCCTGTGAGAAGTTTTGAGCTTATAAACAATCAAGGAAAATTAGTTATTGCTTTTAATAAAATGGGATAATTAATCAACAGTTCTTAAAAGACAATTCAACAATCATATCATTGAGGTTGAGGGGTACTGGGAACACAATTCAAATTTAGACTGATCATTTTTTTTCAAGGTTTTTACTAGGGAGTTTCTGAGTTACTGATTTGTGTAATTGAGTCACTGAGGCACATTGAAGCTTGATGTACTTGTACTTATTGTATGGGCCTCTATGATTGATTTGTGTGCTGGCTTCATGAGAATAGGTTTCTGTAAGTGGGAAAGTTTTGGATGTGGCTTGTAGCTTCAGTTTCATTGGGGATTGAAATAGAAAATGTAAACTGAGGAAACTGTTTCTGGTTGAACTAACTGGATGTACTCTGGCTTACTAAAGAACTGCTAGAGGGGAACCTAATGCTGCTTATTTGTAATGGAGGTAGGAATGAGAAATGCTGAGGGATGCTAGTACAGGGATGCTGCCACACAGGGGAACTACTCTGGAGAATGCTCTGGGATTTGCCGACTGATCCCTACTGATGGCTGATGGATCAGTATATCTTTCTAACCTCCAACTCCCTTTCACTCCCTCCCTTCACCAACCCTCTCCTCCCTGCCTCCCTCACCTCCCAGTTCTTCTTGAAGTCTTTGGCTTCTTCCCTCCCCCCTTGAGTAAACTATAAAGATACTCTTTTCTTTTCCTTTTTCAAGTCAAGGGGTTTATTGGGATAACAGGATAGGAAACTGAGGTAAGAGAGATGAGGATGTCCCTAATCTAAACTGAGAGAGAATTTGATGGTTCGAGAAAGTAGTCCAGTCACAAACTGTGACTTTAAGACAGTTAGAGAGATGGAGGACAATAGCTGCTTAAAATCTTCTTTCTTCTTCTTCACAAAGTCAGCAAGGTCTCTCAGCTTAATCCCAGAGAGAAGCAAAGTTCAAAATCTCTCCTTCAGCTTGACTTTCCACCAACTCTTGATCAATCAAATCTCAGAGAGAACAGAGGTTTCCCCCTTGGTCAGAGAGCTCCCAAAACCAAGCTAGTCCCACAAGGGTCCTCAGCCAGTCTCAACTGCCAACTCCTGGGAACATTCTATTTGGAACCTTCTTCTTGATTGACAGGCAGGTTAGGTCCCCAGCTTGTTTCTTGCATCTTGGCTTACAAGTCCTCTCTCTCTCCATGCCTCTACCACAAGATTATGTACTAAGTAAAAGTTAACCCCTGATAGTGTTCTAGGATAGGGTTTGAGGGTCTGATCTTTTGGTGATGTTTTAGAGAATTAGGGTACAGGTATTTTGCTCTTGCATTATTCCTTTTGAGACTAGGGGGAATAATAATCATGTCAATTTCATACATAAGGGGCATTTATGAGAGATGTCATGTAAGGGGGACTGAGTGGGCAATCACATCTTGCTGAGGGCCACTCTGTGGCTTCCTTAGCTATCATGAGTGACTCTGTCAAGCAGTCGTGGCCTCATGGCTCCTAGCACCTTTTCCTTCCCCCCGAGGAAAAATGCTAGGGAGCAGTTTGGGTCCCCTGCCTCATGGAGAAAGAGTTGGGAGGCTAATTGGTGCCTAAAGAAAATACACCCCAGTTTTTACCAGTTGCTTCCTGGAGAGTGGCTCCACGTTTTTGAGTTCTGTGAAGATACAGCAGCAGCTACCAGCAGGAACAAAGTCAGGGCTGGGGCCAAAACCAGAGCAGGAGCAGGAGCAGGACTAGGAGCAAGCAGGATAGGCAGAAGCAAACAAAGGTAGCATTGAGGAATGAGGAACATGGGCTCAAGCAGATGGGAGAGAGAAGCGGCTTATCTCTTCTTAGCCAAGAGTCCTAGGCTAAGTTCCTAAAACTAATAGTAGCCAGTAGGGGGGGCAACCAGCAAAAAAAAAGGGAAAGAAAAAAATGGCAGGAGCAGGGCAGCAGCTCAGGTAGAGAGTTTGAAGTTCTCTCAGAATTCAAGAGGGGGGTGGGGTGGGAGTGGGTTGGCGAAAAGCCTTGGCAGGAGAAATGTGCCTTTAAAAAATTATCTAGGCTATCTTAAAAAAATTGAGAGTTTTTCTCATCCCTTCTGGTTGCCAAAAATGTAAAAATTAAAATTAAATGTCAATAAAAATATTATATTTTTAGATTTATTAATGATCATTAAAAATCAAGGAATAAAAAGGATACAAAATAAAGACCACATGCCCATGGCTGATTAGCCCATTTAAAATCCCCAAGCTTAGCTTACTACCTCCACCATGCTGGCTGCAATCCCAAGAAAGAGGCCCAAGAGGACCATCCACTCACTATATCCTCTGTCTATAGGAAGTATGTAATATAATAAATAAATATTTATTATATATTATATATATATAATATAAAAAAATAAATAAAATAGGAAGTCACTGGGCTCTTGGGAAATGTCATTTTTTAGGGTAACAGATTTTCAATTACACAGAGTCAGTTCTTGCCTGGTTCTAGAGCCATTAATGCCAGCCTACCATTGGTGCACAGGCACAAGCACACACACTCATACACTCACAGATACGCATCCACATAAACACTCACAGAATGAATTTGGAGAATTTGCTATCCTCTGAGCCTTCACTAAGTCATCATTTTTTTGCTGATAGAGGGGCAACAGTTTACTTTATACCCCAGGGCAAAAGCACACACATTTACATACTCATTGCTGATAAAGTGAAAGGAATACGATTATAACCATTAGTCAGATTTGCTTAAACCTCCATTTTTTTCCTGGCATTTCTGATACATAACAATAATCCTTTACAACTATAAGCTAAGCTTGAGGAACAGGGGCTACCAATGGAAACCTGACTGGACTGTTCCAGCTGAATCTAGACTGGAAGCAGCCTTGTGACTTTTCTTATCTCCACTAGGAAAAACCTCAGAGATTATAACTGCTAAAATAACTGTGATCAGCCTATCTCCTCACACCTCCAAAGTCACTCTGAGGAGTTACTGTCAGGATACAATGTGTTTGGGTTTTTTCTTTTTTCTCTTCCTCATTTTTGATACAATAAAATGATGCTCTCCAATGGGCTTCTCTCCTTGGGAGAGTAACACATCCTTTGTGTCTCCCTCTGTTTCCGGTGTCTTCCTCTCACTCAGTCCCAGTCTGATCCCATGGGCTCAGATACTCAGGAAGATAGTGGGTTGACATTACTTTAAAAAAAAGCTCCAACACAAAACACAGTGGCTGACAGCAAGCCCTTGGGGTGAAAAGGCCTATCAGAGTGGCCACGTGTACTCCACAAGAAACCCAACAACTACCACTCAGTTCATAATTAAAAACACATCTGGGCAGCCATTCATTCTCTCATGGAGTAGACCTGAAATTGCCCAGAAATTTTTTAACAATCCCCACTTAAAGAGCCAAGAATTCAGAATTCAAGAGCTCATTTCCCTAAAACTAACCTGCTAACTTGAATCTGGACTGGAAATCAATGGGTTCCTGCTGACATCCCACATCTGGGAGTCAGCTGGGTAGGCAGGCAGGCAGGAGACTTCATACCTCCCCAGAGCCTCCAAATATGTCAATCTGAAAAAAAAAAAAAACAGAAGTACCAAAGTGATGATAATAATAACAATGGCCGGTCTTTAATTGGGACAAGGAGATTATAATCTGGGAAGTCACACAGCAGAGCACTGGGGTTTCCAGTGATATAAAGAGGAAGACATGGTTAAATAATTTTTTTGCAGAGCAGCTAGATGATGCAATAGATTGAGCACTGGGCCTGGAGTCAGGACAACCTGGGTTTAAATCTGACCTCAGGTGGTTTCTGACTGTGTTACTCTGGGTAAGTCACTTAGCCCTCTTTGTGTCAGTTTCCTCATATATAAAATGAGGTGGAGAAGGAAATGGCAGACCACTCCGGAATCTTTGCCAAGAAAACCTCAAGTGGGGGTCATGAAAAATTGAACATGACTGAAATAACTGAATACTAGGTAGCTCAAAGGATCAGAGCACCAAACCTAGAGTCCAGAGGACCAGGGTTCAAATCTGGCCTAAGACACTTCCTAGCTGTTCAACCCTGGGCAAGTTACTTAACCCAAATTGCCTATCCCTTACCACTCTTCTGCCTTCACTGATATTGAGTATCATTGATATTCTAAAACAGAAGGTAAAGATTTTAAATAATAATAGCATTTTGGAAGAGGGAGGAACAACAGTCAGGTTACCTAAATTCACAGAAGCTTGGAAAAACAACACACACACATTGAAGTAGTCCAAAAAGAGATAGAAAAATTGAAATAGATAAAACAGATTTTTTAAAAAAAACCTTGTCAGCATTTTTTAGGGAACAGACCTGGCTTCTCTCCCCCAGAAAGTCAAGCTGTTTATGCAGGCAGCAGACCAGACTCTGCTAGCTTGGGGGATATAAGGGAACTTCAGGAATATCAAAGAGGTCTAGATAGAATGCAAGATAACACTTAGTAAACTGGGATAAGGGTATTAAGGTACCAGTGAAAGTTAACAACCCCTGGATAATCTAAATATTGTCTCTAACTGCACATACCTGTGTTTTGGATACGGTTTGTTTGATTGTCAAATGAGAACCTGTATATTAAAGGGATTAACTTTGTATCTTGTAACGTATGTAAGCTATCCAAAATGTTAGACCTGTGCAGCTTCTACTAGGGAAGACTGTCCCAGCTAGCTGGTAGATTCTTTATTTGTTCTTTTATTAATAAATCACGGTTCCAATAATTGGATTCTGGGTGTTTGAACTCGCTTTGTGAAGTGCACCACTTCAACATCTCCATCAATAGCCCGAGGTTAGGGTGGCTAAAGTGAGCCTCTCCTTCTTTACATTTGACTGTCCTTAGGCAGAGAAGGATGGGGGAGAAGGAAAACTGATCATAGTCAATCAATCATTATCTACCTTCTGAAATATTTCACACTCTTAGAAAGAGCCACACTTAAGACTCTCTAAATAGGGTTTTTAGAGCCAAGACCACCTGGGTTTGTACCCTGCCACTTTCACAACACTGCAGGCTAACTTCCATATCATTGAGTCCAGACCCTTTTATTTTTACACATAAGGCAACTTTATCTCAGGCATACCTTGCCCCAGGTCACCCATTGATGTATTGCACCCTTAGAAACCAATAAATACCATGAAAAACAACAGCTAGTGGCTTGGTTTGGGCTAGGGAAGGTGCTGGACATCTCTCCAAACAGAGATGTGCATGAACTTGTGTCCCCTTGATTCTCACCTGAAACTTAGGGAGTGAAAGACATTCTACTCCCCTTAATAGCCCGGAGTGTGTGACTGGAAAAGTCATTTAACCTCTCTGCTCCTCAGGCTTGTCACATGAAAAATGGGATAAAAATAGCTCCCTCAGGGACATTCTATAGGACTCCAAGGAGATCCCAAACACCAAGCACTTTACACACTTTAAAGAACTAGAGAAGATATTAGCTCCTGTGCCATACATTGTCGGCCTCTGGCCTGTGAATTTTCTGCATCCCATCTAAGCTCTGTCCTTAGAATGGAGCCCCTGGGCTTCTAGACCAATCCTGGCACACAGGATGGGGAAGAGAGAAAGAGAGAGGTGCAAACGCGTTGTGAACACAGTGGAATAGTACTGGGCTCTCAGGAGTGATGAACTGAATGCCATTAGATCATAATCTCTTTGAAGACAAGGACTTTTGCCTCTTGAAGCCCCTAGCACTTAGCACAGTGCCTGGCACTTAGTAGGAGCTTCATAAAGGAATATAATGGAATACTACTGTGTGGTCAGAAATGAGTATAATAAGTGTAGATCAGTCAGTGTCAACCTGGAAAAACACAGAAGCACTCAAGTACTCAGCAAATCCAAGTCTGTAATCAGGAAAGAGACGGGTCCATAATATTGGCCACAACGCAGAGCCCAGTGCCAACTACTACACGGAGTTGAAACCCTGAGGCTCTGGGAACACTATCTCTAGGAGGATCAACCTGTGAGAAGAGTCTGCAAAGAATAATAGAATATAGGGGCCTTATATACCTTCTGGGGAATTAAGCACAGCAAATCTACACTGACAGGTGACAAGCAGGCTTGGGAAAGAGGCTGGGGTATCAGGGAGCGAGTGGTCTACTACAATGGATACAAAGAGGATGGTTGCTAGCCAGATGTTGGTCTTCTGGGAAAGGATCTTGGGGGAAACTTCTAGGACAAAAGGGTACTTAACATTTGATTCTATCTACTAGTCCCACCTAAACTGGGATCGTTAAGTAGTTAAAGTCTATTGTTCAGTCTGAAAAACTTCCCAGGGACAAACTTGGGGTTCCCAAAAACCCAGTTGACAAAGGAAAAGGTCAACATAGAAAAGCCAAGAAAACATGATAGAAAATCATTGGGACAATAGAAATAGCCAGAACCAGCACAAAGCCACCAAAAAGTCATGTTGCAAATGAACAAAGCAGAAAGGTGGCTCCAAGAAGATCGACAAAGAGGCCCAACTCCTCTCAGACTGAACTCCAGTGCGAGGGAGGGAGGGAAGGCACATGGCATAGTTTCAGGTTTTATTTCAAGGTACTGACTAGTTATAGTGACTTTTTTTCTCTTTATAAAATCTTTGTTTTAGATATGAATCTGTGAGAGGGGTAAGTGGGAGGGATACCAAGGAAATCCACTGGTGTAAATACAAAAGCTACCCATAAAAATCATTTTTTAAAAGATGTCAAAGATCATTTTCCATATCACTGAGTTTAGCTCCTTTTAATTTACACATGAGATAACTTTATCTCAGGCTCAGTTGCGTGATTTGCCCCAGGTCAGACCAAAAGGAAGTTGCCAGATCAGTATTTGAAAACAGGCTCTTGACTCCAGACCTGGTGCTCTGGCTCTGGTTCCCTCCAACATGACTCAGGAATTAAATCATCCCCTGGGGCAGCTAGGTAGCACAGTGGATAAAGCCCCAACCTTGAGTCTGGAGGTCCAGAATTCAAATATGGCCTCAGATACTTTCTAGTGTGACCTTTAATAAAGGGGTTTTATTTGGGGAGAGAGGAGAGGGAGAGAATGGAGTCTTCCCTCCCTCCAAGGGAAGAGATGTTGATGGTGGTCTTGAACCAAGAGGTAGAAGGAGTGTGAGTCTGTTGTTTTCCCCCTTCTAATCCTCTTTAGCTCTGACTCCTCACTAAGGCTGCCTGTTCACTCCCCACTGTTTAGCTCCCTCTACACAGCAGACTTCTCATCTGGCAGTTGTAACTACCCTTCCCTCAGTCTTGAGTCAGTTGAGTTTGTTAATGAGTTTATTCTAACAACAGGGATAAAGGATAAGATTGAATATCTGGTAAATTGGGGTCAGGAGGGAAGAGGGATCCCTAGCTGTCTAAACTCTTTCCCCCAAAGTTAGGTAACCCAGGTTTGATGGCCTGAGCTCCTGAGAGCTTCAGAGTGGTGAACCCTGGCTTCTGACCCTGAACAGCAGGTGTCCCCAAGTTCAGGGTAAAAGGAGATTGGGATAAGTCTTCTGGTGGACTCCTCTTCTCCTTGATTCTCTGTCCACTTGCTGATTTGGGAGGAGGATGATTAGGTTCAGGGAAAAGAACGATTCCTGAGATTAGGATCCAGTCAGATATTGCCCTTCTCCTCAGGAGGTCTCCAGTCAAGAGTCCAGACCAACTGCCTCTTCCTTGGTTGTTGCTTTCCCAAGGTTCCAAATCTCCGTCCATCCTCCTTGCTGTTGATGGAATCTTTTCATTTTTCTCCAGGCTTTTCTGTTTCAAAAGTCTCTGGATTTGTCTCTCTCACAGACCCTGGGCAAGTCACATTACCTCATTACCTAGCCCTTGCCATTCTTCTGTCTTAGAATTGATACTAAGATGGAAAGTAAAGGTTTAAGAAAAAATAGATTTTAAGAAAAAAGAATGAATCACCCTCTGGGAGGTTCTCCTGAGAGGCAGCTGGGGATACTGAAGAGGGGCTTGGCCCTCTGGTGAAGAACACAGAAGTTCTAATCCTGCCTCAGACACTTCCTAGCTGCACAGCCTGGACAAGACACTTTTTTAATTCAAAAATATTTTATTTTCCAATTAATTAAATGTAAATACAATTTTCAATATATTTTCCAAAATTATAAGAACCCTCCCCTTAGAGATTGGTAAGCGATTTGATCTGGATTATACACAAATTGTCATGCAAAACACACTTCCATATTGGTCATTGTTGGAAGAGAATACTCATAGAAAACCAAAACCCCCAAGTAAAACTATAAACAAACCAATGTGAAAGACAGTATGCTTTGATCTTCATTCCAACTCCAACATTTCTATCTCTGGAGGCGGAGAGCATTCTTTATCATAAACTGGACAAGACAGTTCAGTTTCCTCCTCTGTAAAAGGAGAGGGTTTTATTTAATTACTTCCCGGACCTTTTCCATAGTAAAATATATGATTCTGAGAACTTTAAGAACCCCTCTTTTAGATGAAATCTTTTCTATTTTCCCTATTTTTAAAGGAAATATTTTTCAAATGAATTATGTCTTTCCCTGCCTTCTTAAACAGAGTATATGAAAGCATAATTTAAACTTTACTTGATTATTCTGGAGATAAGGGTTTAGTTAAAACCTTGGCTTTTTGCCCAGTATTGTCATTATCTGGGTCTGGATCTGTTTTTCAGTTCTTCTCTCTCTGCCCTGAAGGTCAAACCACCGGCCATCATTCTGGCAACCTTAGAGTACTGTTAAGATTAAAATTTGGGAAATATTCATAGCTGCGCTCTTTGTGGTGGCCCAAAACTGGAAAACGAGGGGATGCCCATCAATTGGGGAATGGCTGAACAAACTGTGGTATATGTTGGTGATGGAACACTATTGTGCTAAAAGGAATAATAAAGTGGAGGAATTCCATGGAGACTGGAACAACCTCCAGGAAGTGATGCAGAGCGAGAGGAGCAGAACCAGGAGAACATTGTACACAGAGACTAATACACTGTGGTATAATCGAACGTAATGGACTTCTCCATTAGTGGCGGTGTAATGTCCCTGAACAACTTGCAGGGATCCAGGAGAAAAAAACACCATTCATAAGCAAAGGATAAACTATGGGAGTGGAAACACCGAGAAAAAGCAACTGCCTGAATACAGAGGTCGAGGGGACATGACAGAGGAGAGACTCCAAATGAACACTCTAATGCAAATACTATCAACAAAGCAATGGGTTCAAATCAAGAAAACATCTAATGCCCAGTGGACTTACACGTCAGCTATGGGGGGTGGGGGGGAGGAAAAGAAAATGATCTATGTCTTTAACGAACAATGCTTGGAAATGATCAAATAAAATATATTTTAAAAAAAAAAGATTAAAATTTGGGGGAAGCTGAGGCAGGTAGAAATTAGTTTCTCTCTGCAAGGAGTATTATATTTTTAGAAGTCTGTTGAAGATTAAAGATTAAAGAAAATAGGATAAGAAAGCACGTGTCTAGGCCCAAGGGCCTAGACAACCTCACTTACATTATGAAAAGAGCCACATCTGCTTGCAAGCGGAAACAGGAAAGATCCACAAAAGCCTTTCCAATCAGGTTAAATACCCCTTCTCAATCTCGGCCCAGGTGAGAATTCAGTGATATTACAAAGCATTCTGGGGAAGTGGAACAAGGACTTCTGGGGATTGAAGTCCTGGATTCAAGTCCATTTTTACAGTACTGTAGCAGTCCAACCCTAGCTATGGGCAAGGGGAACAGTTGGTATGTACAGATTGCCTTAGAAGAGAGCATGCTCAGTCTTGAGCATGCTCAGTATTGCACATGGCTGGGAAAGCCTCTGACCCTTGACCCCAGCTTCCCCCAGGTTAGGTGGGAACACAAGTTTCTTTGTGCTCACCTGGTTAAGAGAAACCACACCTATACCTTGTCATTAACCAATGAGAATCATCCCTATGTACTGTGTATATTTGCATATCAAAGATTATATATAGCCCAGCAAGCTCCGCCTCTCTCTCTCTCTCTCTTTCAGGCTAGCTGATGGCTGTCCTTGCTGGAGCAGGCCAGGCTCCATTTCTAATCTTTCTCTATCATCTCTCTGACCTGTGTGGTATTAAATGTGGATCTCTGGACTGGTAAAAGCCTTCGGGAGGGTCCTTTGATCAGAGCTTAGCTGTGGCTCATGGAAAATTAATAAAGACTCATTCCTGCCACCTCATATCTCTACTTCGACTCCGTCATCCCCCTCGTGGTATCTAAAACTTCTATCCTGTCTCTATCTTCCTACCTTAAAGCTTCTCTCCCCTCTGAGGAAGCTTTAAGTACAAACTCCAAACTTTCCCTCTTCTAAATTCTTCTTTCTAATTATTTGGTGGGGGCTCACAAGTTTGAAAACAAAAGGAATACTGACTATAACAATCAATGAGATTTGATCAAGCTTCTATTCTTTCCAGGGTTCTCTGATTCTATGGAACCTTGACATAACAACAATGCTTTGTGACTGTACCTGAGCTTAAGAAATGGCAACTACAGCGACAAACCACACTAAATCTCCATCTGAACCTGGACCTAGAATAACCTTAGGGAATTTTCCAGATAAAGCAACTATTACCTTAAAATCTGTTTCTGAAGCCCCTATGAGATGCAGGCAAGCCTGATTGGGGTCTCATCCAAAGAACTGATTGACACCTCATATTGTCTATATGTTGAGGGAACAAGTTTTATTATAAGAGAATATATAATATGGTTATAGTTAGCTGGCTAGTTTCGTAAGGAAGGAAGATATCTAGGTAAATAAGGTAAGCCACGGTGAGTGGGGGTTTTCAAGGATGTGTAATGGTTAGAATGGGTTTGACTAAATTATAAGAGTAGAAAAATGCTGTAGTCGCTGTTGGGAGCCATCAGTCCATGATGCCTAGACAGAGTCACACGTGGTAGCCAGGGAGACCACAGAGTGGTCCTTGGTGAGATGTGATTGCCCACCCGACCCCCTTGCATGACCTCTTTCATCAATGCCCCTTACCTATGAATTGACATGATTATTATTCCCCATAGTCTCAAAAGAAATAATGCAAGAGCAAAACATATGTACCCTTATTCCCTAAAACATCCCCAAAAGATCAGACCTCAAAACCAATCCCAAAAGACTATCATGGGTTAACTTTTACTTAGGTACATAATTCCCAACAAAACCACAGCTACAGGCCAAGCCCAAAACTTTCTCATGAAGCCAGCACACAAGTCAATCATAGAGAGGCCCAAGTGATAAATAAGTACAAGTACATCAAGCTTCAGTATGCCTCAGTGACTCAGGAACTCCCTAGAAGCCACCAGTCTAAATTAGAATTATGTTCCCAGACCCCTTGGACCCTATGGTATGATTGTTGAATTGTCTTCTAAGAACTGCTAATTAATTATTGCATTTTATTAAAAGCAATAAGTAATTTTCCTTGATTGTAAGCTCACAGGGTAATGAGAAATGAGAAATGAGAAAATTAAGCCACCTGTGATGAAATCATTTATCTTGTGTGCAACCTTTATTCTGTCTGTAATCACAATACAAAAATATAGAATGTTAATCAAGTGATTTGTTAAAAGTTAATGTATGGGGGCAGCTGGGTAGCTCAGTGGATTGAGAGCCAGGCCTAGAGATGGGAGGTCCTAGGTTCAAATCTGGCCTCAGACACTTCCCAGCTGTGTGACCCTGGGCAAGTCACTTGACCCCCATTGCCTAGCCCTTACCACTCTTCTGCCTTGGAGCCAATACACAGTATTGACTCCAAGATGGAAGGTAAGGGTTTAAAAAAATTTTTTTTTTAATTTAAAAAAAAAAAAGTTAATGTATCACTTTTCCAATTATCTCTCTATGAACATGTGTGTTAGGTAATGTAATCTGCATGCCAAGAAAATGGGTATAAAAATAAATCCCAGGCCTGGGAATGTCAGAGCAGCTGAGATGCAAAGCAATCCCATGGCCGTAATGATTAAGCTGTCTTCCGTTTGTTATTTATTTTATTTTATTTTATTTTATTTATTTTGACTGATTGTTCGCCACCTGTTGGGAACCCTGGAGTTGTGAGTGAGGCTGGACCCTGACTGTGGCAGTCGCCATTTATAGAAATTAACCCTTAAGTCACAAAACTGTTAATAGCTCTAATAGCTTTATCATAGTAAGATAATAAGAAAGGGAAGTACAGAAAGGAGGTAAATTATTAAAAAATTATTTTAAAAAATTATCCCATAATCTGTCTCAGTATCAGAAAACACCACCATCATCCCCAGGCACCAATCACAATTTCTCAATTAGCCTGGCGCCACCTAGGGGGGCAGTGCCTCTGGGATCAATTCCCTGGTTGCTAATTGACCCAAATTCAAAGCAAATGGAAGGGAAGTCTAAATCTCTGATTGATTAAATCAAAATATAAATTCCCTTCTCACAGATGTTTTTTATCTTGCTTAGTTACTAAGTTAGGGGTTGCTTGTTTGGGCAGTTGATGCCCTGTGTTTCCAAGGAGCTAATGTCCCTTTCCCCATGGTCTACTTTGTTCTTTGTGGCCTTACCCATGATTCACTCTATTTTCCCAGTGGGGAGAGCAAACTGCAATTTAAATGGATGTTAAAGATACATTAAACATATTAGGGCAACTTTTCTGGGTCAAATTTTGCTTTTTGTTCCAGGCAAACTCCAAGGAAGGCAGTGATTGTGGTAATTGAACCTTGTTTGTCCCGAGTCCTGTGTGACTGAGAAACCGAACCACCTGTACTTGCTGTTCAGAGACCCCAAGCAAGTGCTTAGGTTATGTCTGAAGATTGTTGTAAAGAGTTTTCTCATAATTGTGTCCCACGTGTCCTTTCTGAAAGGTGGCCCTACGCTAATTGACTAAGTATTTTTCTATGTTCTTTTGATTGTTACAGCTACTTGGGAGGGCTTATGGGACATTTAAGCCTATATCACCTAGGCCTACTCCAAGATTTGATTATTACACCCCTTGCTTGCATTATGGAGGGTTTTGAGCAATAGAAAGCTAGCTGGCCCTGTAGCTGATGGGTTCCTTCCTTGGGAGAGTCTTGCCTGTATGCAGTTCTGCCATACCTTTATCTCTCCCCCTCCCTTTAGTGTTCTGTCTCCCTCTCCCTCCCTCTCATCCTCCTCTTCCCCCTCCCTCTCTTCTCTCTCCCTATCTCCTAAAAAACAGAGCCTACCTAAAAAAAGGCTGGGAAAGTGAGCAGACCACAAAAAAGGACCTAGAGAATTTTTATGGGAACAAAGAGCAAGGTGCATACACAGAAGAGGTCAATGAAAGCAAAGCAAACAGATGCAAAGTACAAAATAAAAATATGAATTGGACACAGAATCTAGAAGACCTCAAAAATTACTTCAAAAATGCCACGGGAAGGGTCCAGCCCCACTGGCGACTCCAGGGTTTCCGACAGGTGGCGAACGATCAGTCAAAATAAATAACAAACAGAAGACAGCTTAATCATTACGGCCATGGGATTGCTTTGCATCTCAAAGCTGCTCCACTATCCCCATGTCTGATCTTTATTTTTATACCCATTCTCTTGGCATGCAGATACACAAAATCAAAGAGAGATCATTGGAAAAGTGATACATTGACTTTTAACAAATCACTTGATTAACATTCTATATTTTTGTATTGTGATTACAGACAGAATAAAGGTTGCACACAAGATAAATGATTTTGTCACAGGTGGCTTATTAGGGAGTTTGAGTTACTGATTTGTGTAATTGAGTCACTGAGGCATATTGAAGCTTAGGGTACCTGCACTGTACCTGAACCTATTGTACGGGCCTCTAGGATTGATTTGTGTGCTGGCTTCATGAGAAAGTTCTGGGCTTGGCCTGTTGCTGGGAATTATGTACCTAAGTAAAAATTAACCCATGATAGTCTTTTGGGATTGGGTTTGAGGTCTGATCATTTGGGGATGTTTTGAAGAATTAGGGTATTGCTCTTGCATTATTTTTTTTTTGAGACTAGGAGGAATAATAATCATGTCAATTCATAGGTAAGGGGCATTGATGAAAGAAACCATGTAAAAGGGGGTCGGGTGGGCAATCACATGTCACCAAGGACCACTTTGTGGTCTCCCCAGCTACCACACATGACTCTGTCAAGGTGTCTTGGTCTGATGGCTCCCAGCACAAAAACCAATGAAGAGGGGGAAGCTGGGTGGCTCAGTAGATGAAGAGTCAGGCCCAGAGACAGGAGGCCCTGAGTTCAAATCTTGCCCCAGACACTTTCTAGCTGTGTGACCCTGGGAAAGTCACTCAACCCCCACTGCCTAGCCCTCACTACTCTTCTGCCTTGGAACCAATACCCAGTAATGATTCTAAGATGGACAGTAAGGGTTTAAAAAAAAGTTTAAAAAGGCAGAGGAAAAATGGGGAAGAAAAATGAAAGCAATGCAAGAAGAAATGAAAAAGGAGGCTCAAAAGTTGATGGAGGTAACTCAGGCTTTAAAAATTAGAATTTAGCAACTAGAAGCTACTGATTTCATGAGATATCAAGAAACAATAAAACAAAATCAAATGAATGAAAAAATAGAAGAAAATAGGAAATATCCCACTGAAAAAACAACTGACTTAGAAAATAGATCCAGGAGACACAATTTAAGAATTATTGGACTACCTGAAAGCCATTATCAAAAAAAAAAAAAAAGTCATCATAATACAAGAAATTATCAAAGAAAACTGCCTAGATATTCTTGAATAAAATAAAAAGGGTGCCAAATGTTTGAGTATCTCTATCATTCCTATTCAACATGCTTAATGGATTCTTAATAGTCCATTGTTCAGTCTAAGAGAAGGATCAGTCTGAGAGTTCCCTGAAGGCAAGTTTAACCAATTAAAATAAGAATTAGGGTTTGACCAATCAAAACAAGGACTGTTTCAATCCTATCTATATGCATAATGTTTTTCTTCCACCAACCAGAGGAAGAAGAGATTATATGCTGCTCTTAAGTTTCAGTTTCTTTTTTTTTTAAACCCTTACCTTCTGTCTTGGAGTCAATACTGTGTATTGGCTCCAAGGCAGAAGAGTGGTAAGGGCTAGGCAATGGGGGTCAAGTGACTTGCCCAAGGTCACACAGCTGGGAAGTGTCTGAGGCCAGATTTGAACCTAGGACCTCCCATCTCTAGGCCTAGCTCTCAATCCACTGAGCTACCCAGCTTCCCCCTTAAGTTTCAGTTTCTACACATCACTTCTTGTCAGGTCAGCTAGATGTAATTCCCTAAGAGGCGTCTATAGTATTTCTATTCCCCACAGAAACCTTTAAAGTTCTCAATAAGAGTCCACTTCCAGACAAAAACCTTAGTTTGTATATTCAATCCAGGCTCACTCTCAAAAAACCTTTGGCCAAAAACAACAGACTATGGATAGCCAGCAAACTTTGGGAATTCAATGATATTTTCTGAGCCAGGATCGAACTCTGTGGATCTCCACAGCACAACAAAGGGAAATGGCCACACACTTGGCCCAGTCTCAAAGAATTTGCTTATATTAGCTAACAGAAGCCTCTTCCTTCATTCTCAGCAGGAGAAAGGTGCAAATCCAGGAAGAAATACAATGTTAATGCAATTCAAATATACTTATGATTATTCTGGTACATGCACCAAATGCTTCCCTTCAGACAGAGAATCCTCTCTGCTTCCAGCAACCCATCCAAGTGGAAAAAAAGCTTCTAAGGATAGAGATAGTCATCTACCAGAACCAGGGATGCCTTATCAGCATGTGCTCTAATATCTCTCCAGGGTCCTTACCTCCCACATCCTCACTGCTCTCCTGAAAGCCTCTCCTCACGAGATGGTCTTTACAATAATTATATAATAATAGCTTTTATATCATTTTAAGGTTTGCAGAGCACTTTAAAAATATTATCTTAGTTGAGCCTCATAACAACCCTATAAGGTAGTTGCTATTATTATCTCCATTTTACAGAGAAAGAAACTGAGGCAAATGAACTCAAGTCTATCTGATTCTAGTTCCAGTGCCCTGTTAAAGTGATTTTTAGTTAATTCTATTCCTTACATTCCCAGAGGTTGAAGCAAAGGTCTGAACTGAGTAAATTGATTGTGAATCAGTCTTGCCTCTGTGTAATTAAATCTGCTCCCCAGTACTCTAAATTCCAGCTTCCCGTGTTCCTTTTCACATTATGTACTAATGTCGAGAAGATGAAGTTCATGTATGACTCTGCCCCTCTCACTCTTTTCCCCTGATCTCAGCTGGGAAAGCTGGCTTTATGCCAGGCAGGAGAACCCACACACATGGGTTTACTTTTTGTTAGATAATTAGGTTTGAACTTCTATTTCTTTTAGTTTACTTTCTTTCTACTTCAAGTGATTATTAATAAACTTTATAAAATATAATACTTGGAGTTGTTGAATATTAATTTAAATTTTACACTTCTTCCCAGAAATTAGAAGACTGAATTTGAAAAAGGACAATCCACTCTGAAGATCCAGAGAGCCACCCTTAAAGGCTACTCCAGAAACTCCTAAATACAAAGAATGATTTTTAAATGAATTAGATTACTCCTTTCCTAAGGATTTAGTTTCATTAAATACAATGACCCCTAAGCAACTATATTCCCCTCTCTATCACCCAAAACACTTGGGACTAGGCTAAAGCATCTTTCTCAAATATCTGTGACCTCTTATATGGGTACCTCTTAGTTCCCAGGCATTTGTAAATTCACAAACCATCCCCTAGTATTCTCCCTAAAAACCTATATGAGCAACTTGCATTTTGTGGACATTGGAAGTCTCAGAACTGTAATTCTGTGTTGTCTTCCCAGATTAATCTGCCTTCCTCAATTAAAAACCCTTATAACTACTTTTGTAGTTCTGTGGGGTTTTTTCCAAGCTCTAACCACTGAACTACCAACTACCTCACAGTTTTTCAATTGTTTAAAAATGTTTCATTTCATTATTCTCACTTATTTTTATATCTCCATTGTGTCTGAATATGTCCCTCCCTCTCCCCTATCCAGAGGGCCATTTTTAAAGCAGCAAAACCAGCCCACACAATGGTATGTGATAGCTGGAGTAATGCCTAAGCAACTTCTGGTTTTCAGTCCTTTCCCTCCTCCTGCTCCAATCTGTTCTGCACATTTTTTGTTCAGTCATTTCATCTGACTCTTAATGACCCTATTAGGGCTTTTTTTTTTTTGGCAAAGATACTGAAGTGGTTTGTCATTTCCTTCTCCAGATCATTTTACAGATGAGAAAGTAGGTAAAGAGAGAGGTAAACAGGGTTTAAGTGATTTGCCCAGTGTCACCTAGCTAGTTAGTTAATTGTCTGAGGCCAGATTTTAAACTGTGGAAGATGTCTTCCTGACTCCAGGCCCAGCATTCTATCCTCTGTATCATCTAGCTATCCTATTCTGAATATTTCTACTACTTTAATCTTTCTAAACTATAGAATCTAAGAATTGTTGAATTGGAAAGAACTCCAGCTTCCCTCCAGCACAATAAAAGTAGTCTTTCTACAACATATTCAACAAGAGATCATCCCTCTGGTTCGGGACCAATGGCCTTGCTTGAAGGTCCATTGTAATTTAGCTAAAACCAATTCCACGTACAGGCAGGATTTCTGAATCTGGCAGGTTCAACTGGACACCACCTCTGCACTCTGCTATAGGGAATGGTTCCATGTGTCTCTGCTGGCTCGTTATTTTAAGCAGACAAGACATGCATTGGCTGGTTACTTGAGAGTTACAAAGTTATCTCAAAAGTTAGCTAATGGGATGGACAATTTACAGACCCAATTATCCTATTTATTCAAGCAATCAATCAAAACAAAGATTGTTTCAATCTATCTGCCTAATGTTTT
Source organism: Monodelphis domestica (assembly GCF_027887165.1). NCBI lineage: Eukaryota > Metazoa > Chordata > Mammalia > Didelphimorphia > Didelphidae > Monodelphis > Monodelphis domestica. The sequence goes on from NC_077232.1 coordinate 8,364,553, forward strand.
TCTTCAACCAATCAGAGGAGGTTATATGCTGCTCTTGAGTTTCAGTTTCTACACATCACTTATCACTTCTTATCTGTCACTTTCTATCTCATCAGGCAGATGTACTTCCCTGAGAGGAGTCCACGCTATCTCTATTCCCCATACAAGACAAACTCAAGAACAATATAAACACAACTACAAAATATTCAAAGTCAGATCTAGACAACTGGGGGAAAATCCTATTAATTGCTCATGGATAGGCCAAACAGATACAATAAAATGACAATTCCACCTAAATTAATTTACTGTTTAATACCATACTAATAAAACCATCCAAAAATTATTTCCTAGAGCCGTAAAAAATAGTAATAAAATTCATCTGGAAAAGCAAAAGGCCAAGAATATGGATCTTGTCAATGTTGAATCTAGAAGTCCCCAAACTTGTAGTTTAGAGGGATTTGGTGATCCCCAGTTTATTTAGTTCAGAGGTATAAACCTCAGGTTTTGACCTGGTCACATGAGAGTTCCTCCCTGAGGGAAAGTCCTACTTCACCGGTCTCAGGCTAACAATAGACCATCCTGGTAGTTTGGGTGGAAATAGCTAATCCCATCAGATGTATCTCTTTTTGTCCCAATGGTTTCTCCCCCTAGGCTAAAGTCCTTTACCAAGGTGGCCTGGCCCTGGGCTAGGTCTTTCCCTTTTGTGTCCATTGTGAAGCATCAGTCCTGCTATCTTAGTTGGTAGGGCCTGAGACTCTTGATCTCAGGGTTGTGGGTTCAAGTCTAACATTGTGTGAGAAAGCACAATTGGCTTTCCCAGGGGTCAGTGTTCAGAGTGACCAGAGTTCAGTCTGTGCAGCTGTGTGGTGCACAGCTCTGTGTAGACGCCTACTATTGCATTGAACCCCTTGTTCCCTTGATTAAAGAGTGATTTCTGACTATTTAATAGTTCTGGGTTTTTTCCCTCAACAATCTCAAATTGTATTACAAAGCAACAATCATCAAAACAATCTGATACTCCTGGAGAAAGTATTGGATCAACGGACTAGATTAGGAACTAAACAGACAGTAGCAAATGACTCTAGAAACCTAGTGTTTGCGAAACCCAAAGATCCCAGCTTCTGGAAGAAAAACTCACTGTTCAAAAAAACCAGTAGGAAAACTGGAAACCAGTTTGATAGAAACTAGGGGCAGACAAACGTCTAACATCATATACCGAGACAAAATCAAAATGGATACATGATTTAGAAACTGTCAACATGGAAATATATTCTGCGTTTTTTCTAGTTGACACAATAAAGGGTCGTATCATCAAAAATAGGGGAGCACAAAATAGTTTGTCTGTCAGATCTATGGACCAAGTAAGACATAAGAGAACACCATGAGATGTAAAATAGATAATTTTGACTACATTGAATTAAAAGGGGTTTGAGAAAAGAAACCCAGTGCAACCAAGATTAGAAAGGAAACAAAAAAAATAGAGGAAAATGTTTTTACAGTAAGTGTAAATGTTGGAGAGGATGTGGGGAAATTGGGACTCTAATAGTCTTTTGATGGAGCTGTGAACTGATACCCTCCATTCTGGAGAGCAACATGGAACCAAGCTCAAAGGGTCATAAAACTTTGACCTGGCACCCTAAGAAATGAACAGGAGAATCATTTAAAAAAAAGTAGAGAGACTTAAATGAAGTGATCCAAGTGAATTAAGCAGAACCAGAAGAATACAATAACAGCAATAAAGTAGGATGATCAACTGAATGATAACTCTAATCAGCAGTACAAGGAGCTGGGACAACTTCAAGGAGATATTAAAAGAACGAACCCTTCCTACACAGTTGGTCTTCTTGGGAACAGATCTCTGATACAATAGGGGAAACATCTAAGACTAACAACAGAGTACTGAACATTTTATTAGATCTGCCAGCCCCACCTAAGCTGAGATCATCAAATACTTTTAAGGTCTAGTCTGAAATGGGTGAATCTGGGACTTTCCTTGGAGTGAGTTCTCAGGGGACAGAGGCAAAATTGGGGCCTTCAGATTTCAAGTTGACACCTGGAAAGTTTTGTTGTTTTTTTTTAAACCCTTACCTTCTGTCTTGGAGTCAATACTGTGTATGGGTCCCAAGGCAGAAGAGTGGTAAGGGCTAGGCAATGGGGGTCAAGTGACTTGCCCAGGGTCACACAGCTGGGAAGTGTCTGAGGCCAGATTTGAACCTAGGACCTCCCATCTCTAGGACTGGCTCTCAATCCACTGAGCTACCCAACTGCCCCCCTGGAAAGTTTTTTATAACATGCTCAGGAGATTATTCTTATAATTGTTCTCTTCCCATTTCTATGTACACTGTTTTACACCACATTTATAAAGATTTTGACATCCTTTGGGTTCAAATTCTAGTTAAACTTTTACTAAATCAGTGAGTATTTATTCACTACTTACTATTTGCCAGGCACTGTGCTAAACACTGGAGATACAAAGAGTCAAAAGACAGTCTCTAGCCTGTGGACCTGAAAAAACACAGCACTACCAACAGTAGTTATGACAGAACAAGGAGATTAAAATTAAGAAAACTACACAGAACAATAGCACTGAGATTAGAATCTGGACGCCCCAGCACTGGAGCTTCCACTGAATTACAGAAAAGGGGGGTGACTAAATAGACTTTGGAAAGGGGAGGAGCGATAACTAGGTTTCTACAGTTAGCTAGGGACAAACAAGACAGCCAGAGCGAAGGTGGTTAAAGGCTTCTTCAGTTTTGATTGTCCTGCTTAACTTCAGTCTTCTGATTCCTGGGAAAGAGGCAAGATCAGTGAATTTGTGGTCAACTAACAGTCATTGTTTGCCTTTTGTTTTCTTTGTTTTAACATTCTGGAAAAGTCATAAAGAGATTCCCTGAAAATTAAGTCATCAATCGCCAAGACTTTACAATCTAATGGGGAGACAACAGGCAAACAATTATGTTCAAACAAGATATAGAAAGAATAAATGAGAAATAATTAAGAGAAGAAAGGCATTAGAATTAGGAGAATTTTGGGGGCAGCTGGGTAGCTCAGTGGATTGAGAGATGGGTAGCTCAGTGGATTGAGAGCCAGGCCTAGAGACGGGAGGTCCTAGGTTCAAATCCGGCCTCAGCCACTTCCTAGCTATATGACCCTGGGCAAGTCACTTGACCCCCATTGCCTAGCCCTTACCACTCTTCTGCCTTGGAGCCAATACACAGTATTGACTCCAAGACGGAAGGTAAGGGTTTAAAAAAAAAATAATTAGGAGAATTTGGACTCTTTACAGTAAAAATAAAAGGAACAATGTTAACTTTAAAACTCCTGAGTACTAGACAGTTTGCTACTTAGTAAAACCTGAAGTCTCAACTTCCTCCCACCCAATCTTCTGGGATTATTTCTTCCCATGCCTACCCAAAGGCTAAATCACAGTTCTCATTGCTAGAAAGATTAAAATTCTCTGGTCTCAGACACTTCCGAGTTCTGTGACCTTGGACAAGTCACTTAACTCCCATTGCCTAGCCTTTATCACTCTTCTGCCTTGGGAGCAATACTTAGTACTGATTCATAGCAGAAGTTAAGATTTATTTTTCTTTTTTTTCCAAGTACAAAAATATAACACTATGCATGTTCCCAAAAAGTGACTGAAAAAAGCTGGGGATGCCTAGAGTTCCATCTGGTGTTTAATTCAGATATTGTATTCTGAACTAATTCAAAGCTCTTGGCTAGATTTTGCCCATGCGATCGTACACACACGTCAATAATTCAAGTTAATGTCACATCACAGGCAATGTCTTCCATGCCTGTTATTGTTATTGGCGCGTATTATCTCTTGTGGCTATGTTTATCTTAGAAGAATTATTTCTCAATGTTTCTGATTGTGGAGATGAATAGATCCTGTATTTTTCTGGAAAAATGTTGAAAACTCCTGGGTGTCCGTGTGCGGAATGGGCCTGTCAGAGCGATTTTCATCCAGGAGAGTTTGGTTTTCATCTTTTTGTCTCTGTGTCCCCAGAGGCTCGTTCAAGGCAGGCACATAGTGGGTGAGAATCTAATTGTATGAAACCCCAAATTTCCCCTCATCCCATTGGAACTTAGCTTCGAGAAACCCCCAGACTGATCCTTGTCCCACACTCAGCCCTAAAACATCAAGCGCCCATTTACACTTGCTATAAAACTTTTTTTTTGTTTCCCTTCTAATCTCGGCTACGTTGGTTTTCTTTTTGCAAAACCCCTTTTAGTTTCATGTAGTTCAAGTCCTCTATTTGAATTTTTACAGTCCTGGACAGGAGTGGCAGCTGCAGTCAAATCACGAGTAGCTTTTTGGTCTTCTTAGTTCCTCTTATTGTATTTAGACCTCCCAGGCACCTTCTCCTCGCCCTACAACCTTTCTCATCCCTGTACATAACCTTTGTCCTTCCCTTCATATATTCCCCGAGTTGCCTCATATATATTTATAAATTAAAACTTGGGGTTATAGACATTTAACCCCAACTTTTGTCATTCCATGGAAATTCCTATTATTGGTGTTTTAGACAAGCTGCCCGAGCCTCAGAGCTCGGTGGTGTGTGTCGGCTCAGCCCCCTTCATTCTGGCTGTTTGATTGTTTCACCGCGATGGGGTTAAATCATATCAGTCCAGAGCCCGGAATGGCCTTGAAACAAAAGACTATTCAAGTCCTAGTCAAACCTGTGGGCAAAGACTCTGGCTCCTCCTGCTTGGTCAGTGACTGAAACCCACATGCTCAAGGTTGGAGCGCCACCTGGTGGCCAATGAGGAGGCCACAAGCCAGTTGGCTCTTCCCAAGGCCCATCCTTTAGTTCGGACAACCTTGGAGCCCCTCACAGAGGTTTGAGAGAGACAGAGGAGAGAAAGAGAGAGAAGGGGGAGATGGAGAGAGAGGGAGAGAGGGAGGGAGGGAGGGAGGAAGAAATAGAGGAAGAAGAGAGAGAGAAAAATTGAGAGACAGAGACAGAGAGAGACACAGAAAGAGAGAGAGAGATTGAGAGACAGACAGAGAGAGAGAGACAGAAAGAGATATTGAGAGACAGAGAGAGGGAGAGAGAGAGAGGGAGGGAGGGAGAGGGAGGGAGGGAGGGAGAGACGGAGAGAGGGAGACAGAGAGGGAGACAGAGAGAAAGAGATGCAGAGAGAGAGAGATTGAGAGAGACACAGAGAGAGGAAGAGACAGAGACAGAGAGAGGGGGAGAGAGGGGGGGGGAGAGAGGAAGAGAGACAGAGAGAGAGGGAGAGAGACAGAGAGAGAGGAAGAGAGAGAGAGAGAGAGAGAGAGAGAGAGAGAGAGAGAGAGAGTTATAGTTCAGAGTTTGGGAATCTGAGCAGAAACTTTCTCCTTGTAATTTTCCCAATTACATATAGAAATAATTTTCAACATTTATTTTTTCATATTTTGTGATCCAAACTCTCTCTCTCCCTCCTTGAGATGACAAACAATCTGATAGAGGTTATTGTGCTCTCCTGCAATATATATTTCCATATTCATTATGTTAGAGAAGAAGAAAGATAAGAAACATACAAGGACAAACTCATAAAGGAAATAAAGTGAAAAATAGTCTGCTTCCATCTACATTCAGACTCCATCAGGCAAGATAGAAACTAAAAATGGGTGCAGCCCCCTGCCTGGCCTCAGCAAAGTACCTGGGGGGGGGGGGGGGTAATTGCCACATTTGTCCAGAAACATCTCAGAGAGCCTAGGAAGAAGTAGGTTGGGTTTCCCAAAGCTGGCACCAGGGAATCAGGCTCCATGGGCATCATTTGACCTTTTTTTATCTCAAATAGCTTCTTCAGGTTATAACACTGAAATTCCAGGGATCAGCCCAAATTTGCATTCCATCCCAATTGGAGTCCCACTGAAATGTCCCTCATTGATAGGGCTGCAAAGGCCCTTATACAATTGGAGGGGGGGGGGGGTGACTGTGGCCCAGTCATTTCCATAAAGTCATTCAAAACTGAACAAAGCTTTCCCCATTCACAGGCAAATAAGCTCCCTTCCTGCTGCCCTGGGCCCCCAGGAAGGTAATTAGGCAAGTCATTTCATTAGCAATACAAAGACATAAAAGCCAAGCCAACCCTTCTCTTTCTAAAGTGTTTCTTTTTGTTGTTGTTTTTTAATGCCGTGGAATTTTGGCCTTTGGCCTACTAGGAAAGTAAATTGAGTTCTGAGGAAATCCCTTCAAAGAACTGGGAAGCAGCCAAGATAACCTGGCAGGGGGGCTCTGAGACCACTCAGCTGCTGGGCCAGAAAGGCAGTGTACCCCAGTTATCCTCCCCAAGGCAAGTACATAGACTCTTTCCCATGAGCTCACACAGTTTACTTTCTCTTCTCCCTAGAGTGGAAGGCTCCTCCCCAGCTCTAAAGGCACCAGCAGAATCAGGAAAGCCAACCCAGTTTTCCCCTTCCCCTATGGGTCCATCCATGTCAATGAGATCACTCTCTTCTGTTTCACTGGGCAGCTAGCTAAGGAAGTGGATCCAGAGCTCCTCCCAAGTTCAAATCTGGTCTCAGAAGCTTCCTACCTGTGTGTGTGTGTGTGTGTGTGTGTGTGTGTGTGTGTGTGTGTGTGAGCAGGTTACTTAACCCTGTTTGCCTCAGTTTCCTCATCTATAAAATGAGCTGAAGAAGGAAATGGCAAACCACTCTAAGGGAATTTGCCAAGAAAATCCCAAATGGGGTCCCAAAAAAATCTAATGCTACTCAACAAAGTGCTATGCCAATCCTCATAACTATACCAGTTGTTCTAAGAGCGGCCTGACTGGCAGCTCTCCTGGTACTTCAAGTCCAAGGGGGAGGGGGGGGGGAATGAGACACCTGGGGGTGGTTCAACCGTTTTTGGTTTTTTTTGAGATTTACTTCCCAGGATGCAGTAATCAACAAAGATAAGCACCAAGGACACCTCTGCTGACTCAGCTCATTAGAATGAATTCCCTATTGTTCTCTCCCAGCCAAGCATCCCAGAGCATCTTGTACCTACCTATTTTGTTCTCGGGTGAGAGAAAAGACATGTCAACCACTGGAGCTTTGAATCCTGAGCCATTCAAGCCATTCATCATAATAATAATAGTTAACCTATTACTGTTTGGCAATAATAATAACTAGCCTTTAAATTGTGCCTTCTATGTGCCAGGCACCGGGCTAAGCATTTTACAGTGATCTCAACTGATTCTCATAATATAAAAGGTACATACTTTTAGTATCCCCATTTTATGGATGAGGAAATTGAGTCAGACAGTGGTTAAATGACTTGCCACACAATTAGAAAGTAACTCATGTTGGGTTTGAACTTCAGGCTTCCTAATTTCAGAACTGGTGCTCTAGCTACTGTACCACCTACCTGCCATTTCCCAAAGATGATTTTAATACCTTTTAAGAGAAAACTAACCCATCATGCATGGAAGAAGGAAGTGGCTCTTGTTCCCACTACAATTAGCAGCAATCACAGTAATCCCGGGCCATAGACATGGAGACTCTGAGAAATAACATTAGAAGAATCACCCCCTGATGGAATACTATTGTGCTCAGAGGAATAATAAAGTGGAGGAATTCCATGTGAACTGGACTGACCTCCAGGAACTGATGCAGAGTGAAAGGAGCAGAACCAGGAGAACAATGTATACAGAGACGGATACATTGGAGCACAATCAGATGTAATTGACTTCTTGACTAACAGCCATGCAATGACCCAGGACAATCCTGAGGGACTTATAAGAAAGAAGCTCTCCACATCCAGAGAAAGAACTGTGAGAGCAGAAACACAGAAGAAAAACAACTGCTTGATCACATGGGTCATGGGGATATGAATGGGGACATAGACTCTAAAGATCTTCCTAGTGCAAATATTAATAATATGGAAATAGGTCTTGATCAATGACATATGTAAAACCCAGTAGAATTACCTATCAGCTGGGAGTGGGGAGGAGGGGAGGGAAAGAACATGATTCATGGAACCGTGGAAAAATATTCTAAATTAGTTAACTAAGTAAAAATTTTCAATCCCCCCAAAAAGAAGAAAGAAATGTAGCAGTATGTAAAAAAAAAAAAAAGAAGAAGAAGAATCACCCCCAACCTCTTGGAGTTACCTAGAACTCTGGGGAGGGGGTGGGCGGGGTAGGAGTGGGGAATGTAACTGAGTTCTGAGGAACCAGTTAAAGATAGGGTTTAAAGAGTAGTTCCAAGATGCATAGGAAATATGGGAGATCCTGGGTTCAAATTTGGCCTCAAACACTTCCTAGCTGGGTGACGCTGGTGTGAATCTTGAAATTTCTCAGACTTGTGAATGTTAAAAATTTCCCCATTGGGGAATTCTCCATTGGAACAATTCCCTACTGGGAACATTCCCCATTTGGACAGTGAGAACTCTACTTAGATTAGAAATGGGAAGACCTCTACTCCACCCGTACTTAAGACTGCTTTAGGGGAGAAAACTCCTTGCTGAACAATGAAAAATACTTACACCCATACTTATAATGAGGCAAAAAGTTCTTTAAGCCATGCCTATTTTTAGAATTAATACAAATAGGGTGCTAAGTACCTATAAAGGTCAGGCAACTTGTGAATTTACAAGGAGCAAAGAGGTGAAAACTTATTCAGAAGTTTTTTCTGGTTCAAATTTACTAAAAGGATTAGTCAACTCAGCTGTGTTTTTTCTGGTTCAAACTTACTAAAGGGATTAGTTGACTCAGCTGTGAATTCAGATGGGCTGTCCTTTGGAAAGCATCTACTGTGATTGGTAGATGGAAGAACTTAGGGGAGGTGACATAGGAGAAAACCCCCTATATAAGAAAAAGGAATCTCTTGAGAAAGAGATCTTATGGAGATCTCTTGAGAAGGAAAAGCTCTTGAGAGACAGGCTCTAAGGAGGGTCTCTTGAGAAGAATCTCTTGAAGGACAATCTCTAAGGAGGTCTCTCAAGGGAGGCTGACTCTGGCTGGAACTCCCTCTGGGGAAACTCTGTCCCCTAGAATCCTCACTTGAACAGATCTTATGGTGAGTGATTAGGACTGACTGATCTTTTCTTTTAGGACTTAGGCCTGGGTTGGCCAGGGCTGCCTGGGCCAGTCTATCCTTTTCTCATTATTTCCCTTTTTCTCTCTCTCTCTCTTTCTTTAATTCCTCATTGTGTTACTAATTAAAGTCTCTATAAAACCCAGTTGATTTGGGTATATTCATAATTGGGAATATTTCCCTGGCGACCACCTTATATTTGATTTAAAACAAGACACTGTGGTGAAAACATATTTTCTGCGGTCACAAATTTACTCACCCACTCTTATATCTACTACAATTTAGGCCTTCCACTATTTTAATCACTACAGTTTATGAACCAACCATTTTAATTATTACAGTTTACGGCATTAACTCTTTTAACTGCCACAGTTTATGGCAGACAACTATTTTAAATATAACACTGAGTAAATGACTTACCCCCCCCATTGCCTAGCCCTTCCCACTCTTCTGCCTTGGAACTAATAAACAGTTTTGATTCTAAGACAAATGTGTGGGTTTGTTTGGTTTTTTAAGAATAAGTAGGGAGATAATTATAAAAGAAAGCAAGTCCTGAAATGAAGAGGAAGGGTTGGAAAAGCCATCTCCTAGAAGGTGGAATTTTAGTTGGAATTTAAAGGAGGCCTGTGGTTGGACCTGAAAAGGGAGAGTGTTCCTGGCATGGGAGGTGGCCAGAGAGAATGCCTGAAGGGTCTTATTTATGGAATAGCCGAGAGGCCAGTGTCACTGGACCAAAGAATACACGATGGAAGTGAGGAATAAAAAGGCCAGAAAAGCAGAAAGGGGCCGGTTTATGAAGGACTTGGAGTGTCATTGGAGCCTGTTGTATTTGATCCTGGAGGCAACGGGAAGCCTAGGGGATTTGTGGATCAGTGGGATGGCATGATTGGACCTGAATTTAGGAAAATCACTTTGAAGGATGGATTGGAGTGGGAAGAGACTTGTGTCAGGCAGATCCACATGCAGATATTGCATAGGGCGATGGGGGTCTCTACCAGAAGGGGGCATGCACACAAGATGTTAGGAGGTTATGAAGGATCAGCCTTGGCAACAGATCAGCTATAAGGTTGCTGTGTAGCCAGGAGTCAAGGTTAGGAACCTAAGGAATAGGAGGGGGGATGCCCACTAGCAATAGAGAAGACAGGACAGGAGAGGGTTTCAGGAGGAAGCCCACGAGTTCTCTTTTGGACACAGTGAGTTTTGAATGTCTGCTAGACAATGGCGTCTAGAGGAAGGTTCCCGGGGCCTGGGGAGTCCCTGTGGAGGGGTCACGGGAAGGCATGGACATGTCACACAGAGGTAAAAGAATGAATGGAGTCACACCCAGTTCCTGACTGTCTGGAAGCCTCCAAAGACAGCAGATGGGAAAATGATATGAAGAACAATTCCTTTGGTGGTCTGTAAAACCACAGCTGAAGACATTGTCCATGTTGTTGTTCAGTGTCTCTTATGTAAGAGTCTGTGGGATAAATTCCTGCAAGATGTTAGTTCCAGGAAAAAGTGAGTCTCTCTAGACCAAATCATGTGCTTCCCTCAACTTAACAGTGCACAGTGGAACCCGGGATGCTTGTTTCCTACCCCGTGGGGGCCTCTCAGAAACCCAGAACCCAGCTGTGCTAACTAACTCATCCGGGTTTTGATGTGTTTCTCTGCCAGGTATCTGGTTTCCATCTGGCTTCTCTCTCCTTGTCTTTCAGAGAGGTTTAAGCTCTGCAAACTGCATCAAATCCATTCTGAAAGCAGCTGGGGCAGAAACCCACCACTGAGCCTTAAAACTGGGAGGTCCAGGAGCCAAAGGAAGGAAAACTGGGCAAGGAGCTCTTCCAGGCTCCTTTTGGCTGATGATCTATGTGATAGTCACCAAGTTCTTTAGAGATATGTGAAGTTTTGTGTTGATGGGGAAGCCAGCAAGCAGACTCTGAGAAGAACCCAATAGGATAAGGTAGAGATGTAATCCAAGCCCCAACATGGTGAAGCACTTCTGCCTCTAGAAATGAAGGCCCTTCCAATTTAGAGGAAGCCTCCTGATGAGAATTGATGTCAGAGTCAGAGGATCTTAGCTGGGCTCCTAGCCTCTGGGACCCATTTCCTTACCTATAAAAGGAAGGAGTTAGACTAGATGACTCTTCTAAAACCCTTACATTCCATTAGAATCAATATTGATTTTAAAGCTGAAGACCAATAAGGGTGGGGATTAAATGATTCACCCAGGGTCACCCAGCTAAGAGGTATCTGAGGCCAGATTTGAACCCAGGATCTCTGAGCCACCCAGCTGCCTCTGGACTAGATGACTTTGATGGTGACTTCCAAATACAAAGCTAAGATCCTAAAAGGGACAGGAGGGACCTTAGGTGACATCCAGGCACCCCTCTCATTTTACAAGTAAGAAAACTGAAATCCAGAGAGGCTGAGTTACTTCCCCAAAGTCACAAAAGTCAAGAATCATTTATGAAATACCTGCTGTGTGCCAGGCACTGTGCTAAGTACTGGGAATACAAAGAGAGGCAGAAGACAGTCCCTGCCCTCCAGGAGCTCCCAGTCTATTGGGGAGACAATAGGCAAACAGCTCTGTTCTGTGTATGTGTATGAGATGTATGGGGTAAACTGGAGACTATTTCTGAGGGAAAGCATGAGCACTGAGAAGGACCAGAAAAAGCTTCTTGCAGAGGTGGGATTTGAGCTGAGAATTAAAGGAAGCCAGGAGGTGGCCAAAAGGAGGCGAAAGAATTCCAGAGTAATGAACAGGGAAGGAAGGAAGGAAGGAAGGAAGGAAGGAAGGAAGGAAGGAAGGAAGGAAGGAAGGAAGGAAGGAAGGAAGGAAGGAAGGAAGGAAGGAAGGAAGGAAAAAATGCACAGAGAAAGGGGAAGACTCTGCTTTTAAATCTGATCATCACTCTAAACCAGACTTTATTCTCCTCCATCTCCTCTATTATCCTCCTATATCGTATAATATATTTTCCAGACAACATTAGAGTAGAAGTTGAGGATTACACCAAGGGTACAGGCTTGGGGGACAAGAAAGATGGAATCCTTAGCAGTAATAGGAAAGATAAGAAGAGGGGAAAGTTTGAAGTTTAGAATAATCCAGCTGTGAGAGAACTTTCAGATTAAGGCTATTTCAGGAATTTTGGGAGGTAGAAGGAGGTGGTTTCCTGGGTGATCCCAAATTTTCTAATTCAACTCAATTGCACATCTATTGAGCTGTTGAGTGCTGGCACCCTGGAAGTGTCCAGAAACTTGAGAAAAGAACGTTTATAAAATAATCCAGGCCTCCAGGGCGGGTCCTAGGTTTTTGGACCTAGACAAGCTACATAGAGACTTTAAAAATGCTTGGTATATTTATCAACAGAAGAGAGAAGAGGGGGCAGCTGGGTAGCTCAGTGGATTGAGATCCAGGCCTAGAGACGGGAGGTCCTAGGTTCAAATCTGGCCTCAGACACTTCCCAGCTGGGTGACCCTGGGCAAGTCACTTGACCCCCATTGCCTAGCCCTTACCACTCTTCTGCCTTGGGACCCATACACAGTATTGACTCCAAGATGGAAGGTAAGGGTTTAAAAAAAAGAAGAAGAAGAAGAAGAAGAGAGAAGAAAAGGATCTATAATCTGGGCAGGCAACTTAAAAAAAAAAGAAAAAAACAGAAAAGTAACAAATCAAGAAGGACCCACTGGGGCTGCTAGCTTGCTCAATGGTTAGAGTACCAGACTGGAGATAAGATGTCTTGGGTTCAGTTCTCAACTCAAACACTTCCAGGCTATGTGACCCTGGGCAAGTCACTTGACCCCACTTGCCTACCCCTTACCATTTTTCTGCTCTAGGTCTGATATTTAGTATTGATTCTAAGATTGAAGGTAAAGATTAAAAAAGAAGAAGAAGCGGCATCCCCCACCCCTTCCCCCAAAAGTACAAATAGACAGTAAATAAGCTATAAAATTGAAAACAAAACAAAAGATCAGATTATTGAAAAACTAAGATGTTAAAACAATTACTAGACGCTTGTCTACAGTGGCTAGAATGCTGGTCCTGGAGTCGGGAAGACTCATTTTCCCAAGTTCAAATCTAGCCTCGGTCATCACTATTATTTAATATAAAATCTTTCCACTCCGGTCACACGGCTGTTCCGAAGAGGCCCCGGGGGTTCTCATGGCCTGCAAACTGGGCATGAGTCAACAGCAGGATGAGGCCAAGAGAGTGAGTGCAATCTTGGGCTCTGCGCAGAGGTGTGGCTTCCAGGAAAGGAGAAAGCGTCGTCCCAGATCTCAGCTGGTTCCGTTGTGGGCCACGTGGTTTAAGGACATTAAGAGCAGCAGGAGAGGCCAGGCTTTACCAGGGAGGAGCCCCTGCGGATGGGGCAGGAGTCACATGGAAGATGCACGGCTAGTGCTCCAGCCCCCACGGCAGGGCATCTCCTCAATACCAATCCTGTTACAACGAGCAAGGCCCTATGCCGCTGACAGCTCCCGGTGACTGGTGCTTCAGCATCATTTAACCAGTTAATGTCAATTAGCCTTTACAAGGGATATTCCCTGAGAAAATAGAGCAAGAACAGAAGATATAAAAGTCTTCTGCATCCCCCCACCAAAGGGATCCTCTCCTCTAAAACACTTGACCTGGAGGTAGCTGGGGAGCTCAGTGGATAGAGAACCAGACCTAGAGATGGGAGGTCCTGGGTTCAAATCTGACCTCAGACACTTCCCAGCTATGTGACCCTGGGCAAGTCATTTCACCCCCATTGCCTAGCCCTTACTGCTCTTCTACCTTGGAAACCATACACAGTATTGATTCTAAGATGGAAGGAAGGGCTAAAAAAATAACAAATAAATCACTTGGTCCCTAGAGAGAATGGGTTCAGACTTAAAACCATTCCAATAAAGCATTCTCCCCACCAAGTTCACTTCTACGGGCTCCCTAGCAGATGGCTCAGTTTCTCTCTCCCTCCGACTACCTTTGGTCCACTCTTTGGCTGCATCAAGCAGGGCTACTGATTCCAGCACCCACATCTTTTCGAGTCCCCCCAAAATCACCTAGACCAGAGCCAGGACTGGACCAAAAGGAAGAAAGAACAGAAGGCCACATGCATTAGACATGTGGTTTGGCCCCCAGCACACGGAGGCTACCCCATGTGCACGGCCACGTAACAACAGAAGAATCCAAGGGGAGAAGGAGAACACCAACAACTGGGAGACCCAGGAAAGGTCTCCCACAGGCCTTCAAGGAAAGCTCTTCTAAGAAATAGAAGCAAAGTAAGGCTGCCCATCAGGCATGGGGGACTGATGGACCGCCAAGGCCATGGAATTGCTGGTAGGTCAGCTTGACTGCAGAGGGACTGGTGATTTTATTACTAGAAGGAAACTACAGGAGGAAATACTTCTACCTATGCAAGTCAGCACCTTCCTTGCAATTTGTAACCTTAGAGGTTCCAACTGGGCAAATGACTTGGCCAAGGTCACGCAGCCAAAATATGTTAGAGGCTGGGCCTGAATCCAGGCTTCCATTTCAAGGCCACCTCTAGTCATTACAACAGAGACATCAGACACAGGACTGATGGCTGCAAGTGGCCCACAACACTCCCAGGTACAGCCAAATCAGATTCAATCGCAAGTAGGAAATATTGAGCAAATAAATAAAGATAAAATAAAACAGATTATATTTCATTCTAAAACTGTTGCTGTGTGGCCTGCGGGGGTCCTCTGGAATGGTTTAGCAGCCCCCCATTTCCATCAAAGTTTGGTAGCACTGGACTACATCAAAGCTACCTCTCCCTCTGGAGAGGATGTGAAGGGAATAATATGAAATCATAAACTAACATTTATATAGCATTTACTATGTGCCAGGCACTGTGCTAAGCTCTTTATAATTATTAGGTCATTTGATGTTCACAATAACCCTAGGAGGAAAGTGCTATTATTACCCCTGTTTTATGGAGGAGCAAATTGAAGCAAAGAAGGTTAAGTGACTCGTCCAGGGCTACATGGCTGATACCACTGCTGTGTTTATACTCCAAGGAGGTAATAGGAAAAAGACATACAAAAATATTTATAGATGGGACTCCTTGTGGTGGCAAAAAATAGGAAAATGAGGGGGTTTTCATCAACTGGGGAATGGCTGAACACATTGTGGTTTATGATGGGGATGGAATACTATTGTGCTGAAAGGAATAATGAACTGGAGGGATTCCATGTGAACTGGGACGACCTCCAGGAATTGATGCAGAATGAAAGGAGCAGAACCAGGAAACATTGTACACAGAGACTGATACACTGTGGTACAATCAAATGCAATGGACTTCTCTACTAGCAGCAATGGAATGACCCAGAACAATTCTAGGGGACTTACAGAAAATTTTATTTAATTAATTTATAATATTTTTCCATGGTTACAAGACTCATGTTCTTTCCCAACCCTCCCCCAACTCCCCTCCTGTAGGACGCACAACTCCACTGGGTTTTACATGTGTCATCAAGAACTATTTCTGTATTATTGATATTTTCACCAGGGTGATCACTTAGAATCTACATCCCCAATCATATCCCCATCGAACCATGTGATCAGGTAGTTATTTTTCTTCTGTGTTTCTATTCCCACAGTTCTTCCAGAGGAATTTATGAGAAAGAACACTATCCACATTCAGAGAAAGAACTGTGGGAGCAGAAACACAGAAGAAAAACAACTGCCTGATCACATGGTTCAATGGGGATATGACTAGGGATGTAGACTCTAAGCGATCACTCTAGTGCAAATATCAATAATACGGAAATAGATCTTGATCAATGATACATGTAAAACCCCATGGAATTGTGGGTTGGCTATGGGAGGGGGCTGAGGGAGGGGAGGGAAAGAATATGAATCATGGAACCATGGAAAAATTTTCTTAATCAATTAGATAAAAAAAATTTAAGTGTCTGAGGCTGGATTTGAACTCAAGACTTCCTGACTCCAGGTCCCACCCTTGGAGTTGTGGAGTCCCCTAGCTGCAGATGTGTGCAGAGACTGGCCAGGTAGGAAGTGATTGCAATGGCATCTCTCCCTCTCCCCCTTCCCACTGTGTGAGCATGTGATTGGAATCAGTTTGATTCAAAGCAACAATCTTTCATTAAGTGTCTCCCATATGCCCAAGTGCTACAAATACAAAGACAGAAACAGAATAGCCCTTCCTGGCCCTCCAGGAGCTTCCTAGAGAGGGCAACATGAAGCCAGGAGGAAGGATATACAGAGGAGGGTTCACCTAGGAGGTGGCTTGGGGTGAGCCAGAGGAAGTGAGGGAGGACAAGGGGCAGAGCAGGAAGGACCATCCAGGTTGATGCAAAAGCAGGAGGCAAGAAGAAGGATGCCAAGCTTCAGGAACTGCCTGTCATCTAATTTGATCTGGAATAAAGAGTGAGTGAAAAGGAAGGACGAGCTAGGCTGCCATGCTGAGAGGTTGTGTGTTTTATCCCAGAGGGATAGGGAGCCACAGAGGATGTTGGAACAGAGGACCAGTGCTGCTAGACCCATACTTTAGGAATATTATTTCAGGTGGAAGGGGATGGATTGGAGACAGGAGAATCCAGGTACAAAAAAACCAAATGTGAAGCTCTTCCATCTAGCCTTCCAACCAGGGCCCAGACCATCTTTATCTGTTCTAGATCTTGAGTGGCTCCAGAACCCTGAGCTCTCTCCACCAATTCTAGGTGATTGCTTTAAATGATCTGTTAAAAGTTCCAGATCTGTTCCAGATCTATCTGAGGGCAAAATAAAAATGAATATGAGGTCTATTGGGGACAAGAAAGTGATTCTGGGGCACAGCTGGAGAGGCAGAATGGGGTGGTAGGAAGGGTGCTGGAGTGGGAGTCAGGAGACCAGTCTTTTGAGCCCCAGCTCTGATTCTTACTCATGGTGTGATGTTGGGCCAGTTCCTTCAGCTGCTAAACCTGAGTCTCCTCAGAAGGAGAAAAAGGCTCGAACTACCCATCGTTGCTTTCAGCTGAGATGATGAGCATCCCAGGGCTGAGAGGGACCCCAGAGCCATCTAGTCCAAGTCCCTTTTCCAGACGGGGAACCCGAGACCCAGCGGAGTTAAGCAACTTGCCGAAGTCACACAGATAGTAAATGGGAGAGCCAAGATGTGATCGTAGATCTCCCAAACGCCAACTCAGGGTTGCTCTATAGAAACTGCCTCGTAAACCCTAAAATGCTATAAAGACACAAGCAGCTGTCATGGACGTATAAGCACGGGCCACGTGACACAGTCCAGGAAGGCCCAGTCCCCAAAAGGC
Organism: Monodelphis domestica; assembly: GCF_027887165.1. Taxonomy (NCBI): domain Eukaryota; kingdom Metazoa; phylum Chordata; class Mammalia; order Didelphimorphia; family Didelphidae; genus Monodelphis; species Monodelphis domestica. The sequence continues at coordinate 8,381,804 of NC_077232.1, forward strand.
CCTAGGGGATGCTGCGGCCATCTGCCCTCGGCACCTAGAGGAAGTGGCTCTCCCTCATCGTTCTACCGGTGGGTTTGTTTGCCTTCGCATCTCCTTAATGCCTGTCCACCTGGTCCAGTCACCATTTGGGCCTATGGAAGTGGAGGCCACAGCGATGTCAACAGATAAAGACACAGACAACTTTAAAGATTGCTTCAATTCAAGTCACTTTGGAAATTTTGACACACATCTGGAAACTGATTGGGGAAGCTGACCTCATCCCCTTCTGCCTGGCCTCAGCTCCAAGTCCAGGGCCAAGGCTCCAGCTCCTTCTCCAAGAGACACCTCCCCAGAGCAGCCCAGTCCCCCATGCTGGCTCCAGGAGAACAGGGCCTTCCGCAGGGGTCCCTGTAACTTAGATAGTTTCTTTGATGTGAGAGGAAATTGCTAAGGGCTGCAGGCTCATGTCTTCGCTCTTTTCTCCATCCTGGGAAAGGCATCCTTTGGCCCTAATGAAAGCAAAGGGTAGAGAGAAATGAGCACAGAATGGCAGAACCTTGGAGGTGGAAGAGACCTCCAGTGCTAGGAAGTCCCACTCATGCTATGGCAAGGCTTCATTATAATAGTAGCAATAATAGTAACAACAAGCATTTGGAGAGCACTTCAAGATTTAAAAGCACCTTTAAAATATCTCACTTGATCTCATAACAACTTGGGAGGTAGGCACTATCATGATCATCAGTCTTTTTTTTTTTAAACCCTTACCTTCCGTCTCCAAGGCAGAAGAGTGGTAAGGGCCAGGCAATGGGGGTCAAGTGACTTGCCCAGGGTCACACAGCTGGGAAGTGTCTGAGGCCAGATTTGAACCTAGGACCTCCCGTCTCTAGGCCTGACTCTCAATCCACTGAGCTACCCAGCTGCCCCCTATGATCATCAGTCTTACAGATGAGGGAACTGAGACAAGCAGAAATTAAGTGACTTGTCCAGGGTCACACAGCTAAGTAAGTGTCTGAGGTCTGACTCAAACTTGTCTTCCTGACTCTAAGTCCAGCCTTGGGTGGAAGACCTCCACCACCACTTCCCAAGGCAGCCCATTCATTTTTGGACAGCTCTAATTCCTGACCTTAAGCCTATTCATCGGCTTCTTTGCAGTCTCCGGCCCAGTCTTTCGTGCCCTCATTGCTCCCCTTTCTGCCCTCTGAAACAAGCAGATCAAGGCTAACCCATGTTCCACATGAGAGCCCATCAGATACTTGATCACAGCTCCCATGGCTCCTCTAAGCCTCCTCTGACCCAGACCAAATCTCCTTCAGCTCAAGTTCCTGGACTAATCCTCAGCTGGCACTGACTCTAAGGTTCTGGGTGCCCTTAAGCTTATCAGTGGAGTAGAGCTGATGATGAGACAGTCACTGGGGTGGGGCAGCAGATATAGTGTGGAGCTCCCAGTCCCTTCAGGCCTCCTTTCCCAAAGCGGGCCCTCTCTGAGTCAGATCTACATTGACTTATAGATGGGGTTTCTGATTCATTTTGTTTGTGTGACCTTGAACAAGTCTCCTTTTATCTTCCAGACTTCTGAGCCCTCACTGTCCTCCATGCCCTCTAGGATTCATCTACACATCATCTAGACAGTTTGTGAGACACAACACTCCATTCCCCATGCCTCTGCATTAGCTATCCCACATGACTGGAATGCCCTACCCACCCCCCAACTCTGACTCTCAGTTTCCCTGACTGCCTTCAGGACTCAGTTCAGATCACACCAGAAGAAGGAGGGAAGGAGGGATGGAGGGAGGGAGGGAGGGAGGAAGGAAGGAAGGAAGGAAGGAAGGAAGGAAGGAAGGAAGGAAGGAAGGAAGGAAGGAAGGAAGGAAGGAAGGAAGGAAGGAAGGGAGGGAGGGAGGGAGGGAGGAAGGGAGGAAGGTAGGGAGGAAGGCAGGGAGGGAGGAAAGGAAGGGAGGAAGGGAGGGAGGAAAGGAAGGAAGGGAGGAAAGGAAGGAAGGAAGGAAGGAAGGAAGGAAGGAAGGGAGGAAGGGAGGGAGGGAGGAAAGGAAGGAAGGAAGGGAGGGAGGGAGGAAGGAAGGGAGGGAAGGAAGGGAGGGAGGGAGGAAAGGAAGGAAGGGAGGGAAGGAAGGGAGGGAGGGAGGAAAGGAAGGGAGGAAGGGAGGGAGGGAGGAAAGGAAGGAAGGAAGGAAGGAAGGAAGGAAGGAAGGAAGGAAGGAAAGAAGGAAGGAAGGAAGGAAGGAAGGAAGGAAGGAAGGAAGGAAGGAAGGAAGGAAGGAAGGAAGGAAGGAAGGAAGGAAGGAAGGAAGGAAGGAAGGAAGGAAGGAAGGGAGGAAGGAAGGAAGGAAGGGAGGAAGGGAGGGAGGGAGGAAAGGAAGGAAGGAAGGGAGGGAGGGAGGAAAGGAAGGAAGGGAGGGAAGGAAGGGAGGGAGGGAGGAAAGGAAGGGAGGAAGGGAGGGAGGGAGGAAAGGAAGGAAGGAAGGAAGGAAGGAAGGAAGGAAGGAAGGAAGGAAGGAAGGAAGGAAGGAAGGAAGGAAGGAAGGAAGGAAGGAAGGAAGGAAGGAAGGAAGGAAGGAAGGAAGGAAGGAAGGAAGGAAGGAAGGAAGGAAGGAAGGAAGGAAGGAAAAAAGAAAATCCTATGGTTCAGGGCTCACCTTTTCTCCATTGCATCAATGGTCTCCACCAGGGGCAAGTTTCGAGTCTCCATGAGAAAGCAGATTGTCACCCCAGCTAAGATGGCAGTAACCCCAAAGACCACTGGGGGCAGGGTGCTGTGGTACTCTCCCAACATGGAGACCAAGGGGGCTGCCATGCCACCCAAGCGGGCATTCACAGAAACGAATCCCATACCCATCTGCCTGACAGAGCAAAGTCAACAACGTAAATTGTGGGTTAGCAATCTGAGGATCTGGAGGGACATAGAATGGAGGTGAGTTCTGAGACCCTGGAGGATGAAATTAGAGATCAGGGCTAAAAAGTGACAGTTTGGAGCTTGAGGAACAGAATACTCCCATTGAGGAAAAAATACCCACTGCCCACTGGTAGGGGCTCTCAGGTCAAAATCCCCCTTCACCACCTTGATGTCAAAGTCATCATTGAAACTCTTCCATCCATCCATGTCTCCCTGACCAGATCCTTGTCTTGGTCACCAACAGGCCCCCAGGCTCTTCCCCTCTTTCCTCTAGTTCAGTGTCTGGTTCAAAATATTCCTTTCCATCCCAGCTTCTGCTTTAAATCATCAGAGACCTCAGTGTTCATGTTGATGTTTCTTTGAATGCTTTGGCCTCTCATTTCCTCAACCTCCTCAGTTCCCACGACCTCGACTCAGCTACCCAAAGGGATAGTTAGATCTACCCTCACCAATACTCATTCAAACTGAATTTCCCTTGGTTGTCGCCATTTCCCATCCTCCCAGATCTGCTTCTGTCTTATCCCTCCTAAACTTAACCTTGTCTTCCCATTGATTACAAGCCTGTCTCCTCTGTCCCTTCTCATTCATCTGTCACCTTTCTCTGGCCTTCTATTGCTCTCTTTATAACCTTGACTTGGTACTTGATCAGGTCAACTGATCTGGCCTCTACCTTTAAGATGTCATGTGGTAAAAATCAACCGACCCTCCCTCACTCTGCATGTCTGGGACAGAATGTTCTGTGCAGAGCCCCAGGAGCTACAGGGCCCCTGGGCGTGCCAACAATAGCCCACCTTTCATGTCTGTCCAAACATCACCCACTTGTTGTGTCAATCTAGCCAAAATCATTGATTAACAGAATATTCTAAAAATATTGTCGTTCCCCATCAAGTGACTCAACTATGACTGCTTTAAGCAACAGAAACTCCACTCTGACTCTGCCTCTTCGGAACTCACTTGTTGGGCTTCCCCTAGCACTGCTAGTAATAAACTTCCCCTTGCCTGAATTGCATTGTCTCCGTGTGTTCCTTGGGGTGGTGCTCTTCCACTCGAACCCTAACAAAGAGTCCCTGGGCTTCTTGTTTTCCTACCATTTTGCCCCCTGACAACCCTCAACATTAGATCATTCCTACCAACCAGTTCTCTTGCTATCTAGTTAGTAAATCTGTTTCCAGCAAAGCTACTCAAGGACCGAAGTTGCTATCAGTGCCCCCTCTAAATTTTCAGTGCCTTGGGCAAAGCCTCTACCACTCTGCCCTAGTTATGGCTCTGAACTCCAACTGCTTTCTGGAAACAGATCTTTCAAAACTTACCAGGGATCTCTTACCTATGAAATCTGATGACCTTTGCTTGGTATTCATCACCCTCAATCTCTCCAGAGCTGTGATATCACTGACCACCTTCTCCTCCCCCGGTTTCTATGAGATTACACTCCCGTATGACCATACCCTCTTAGTGGTCTCTTCCAGATCATCATTCATGTCTCCCCCTAAGCTCTGTCCTATGCACTCTCTCTGCCTCTGTCTCTGCCTCTCCCTGACTCTTTTTTTTAACCCTTCCCTTCCATCTTAGAATCAATGGGGATTAAGTGGCTTGTCCAGGGTCACACAGCTGGGAAGTGTCTGAGGCCAGATTTGAACCCAGGACTTCCCATCTCTAGGTCTGGCTCTCAATCCACTGTCACCCATCTGCCCTGCACCCACCCCATCCTGACTCTCTTTTATGTCTCATCTTTCTCCTTATCTCTCTGCCTATCTCTGTCTCTGATCAGATTAGTCCACCTCCCGCCCCCCCCCCCAAGAGCAGGAAAGGCTAGGCAATGGATTTAAGAGACTTGCCCAGGGTTACAAAGCTAGGCAATATCTGAAGCCAAATTTGAATCCAGGACCTGCTATCTGTAGGCCTGGCTCTGTCCATTGAGCCACCCAGCTGCCCCTATCCTGAATATCTCTTGCTAGTCACTCCCGGTTGTCCCATCAGCATCTCTATACTTCTCTTATAAATCTTCTCTTCTCCAAACATGCCTGATTCCATTGACAACAACAGCCAACTGATGTGCCCAGCATTGTGCTTAGTGCTCAACAAAGACCAAAATGAACTGGGAGCTTACATCTTTTTTCAGTCTGAAAAAAAAACAAAGCTATACCAAGAAGCCCGGGAATAGGGCTCTTACCTGGAACTCCATGCATATAGAGGACCCTGGGGACCAAAACCTCCCTGTACTCACCTTCTCTAGAACTCAGAGTCTTAGAGAGTCGCTGCCCAACTCCTTTCACCTACCACCAGGCCTTTGCTCAGGTTATCTCCTCTGCCTGGATGGCCTTCCCTCCCCGGCCAGTGGAACAGAAGCTCCCCGAAGGCAAGCGGTTCCGACCCTGATGCCTTCCAGTGTCCTTCACCCAGTAGGTGATTGCCACAGGCTTATTGAATGGAATTCAGACCAGGAAAGGAGACTCTGACTTGGGAAGCTGGCTCGGCCCAGGACTCCACCCTCTCCTTCCAGGGCACATTTATGGGCATCTCCAGATGAGCCAACACCATCTCCTACTGCCTACCTGACCTCTGTTGGGTACAGTTCGCCTGCAAAGAGGTACACGGAGATGAAGGAGCTGGCCAGGCAGCCCTTCCCCAGGGCTGCCTGGGCTGTCCGCAGAGTTTGCATGTCTGCAGAAGAATGAAGAAAAGGGAAACCATGAGCAGTGGCCAGGAGAGGAGGAGGAGAAGCCACAGTGATGGGCTGCATCTGCCCCATTTCCAACCGAGGCACAGCAATGGTCAGAAATAGCTGGCATCTTGGACTCCTGCCCAAAGTCATCCCTAGAGTTTGACTCCCCGAGTCCTGTCAGTTCTTATCCTAATTCACCCTTTGTTCTCTTATTTCCCCTTTCCTCACACTAGACCGGTCCCTCATTTCCTAGATTAGTATCATTTCCCTTGCATTTATTTATTAACACAACTACAAAAATGTCACTTTCCTGGTCCTCTTACATTCTCCTAAGAAAGTGGAAACATGGAGGGGGTGGAGACAGAGGGAGGAGAGATACTAAAAACTGGAAGGACCAAGATATGACAACATCAAGAGAGGTGTAGATTCTAAGATGCAGAGATGAGAAGGAAAGGTATGGGGCACAGCTTGTGCAAAGGCAAGGAGATGGGAGATTGAATGTCATTTCTTGGGAACAGCAAACAAACTAGCTTGGCTATAGATGTAATGTGAAATGAGCCTAGAGCCAGACCAAGAAGGTCTTTCAGTGCCAAACAGGGATGTATATTTTGTTCTAGAGAAAGTAGGGAACCATTGAAGATTCTCCATCCTCCAATCCATTCTGCATGTTCGTTGCCTAAAGATTCCTTTCCTAAAGCAGCACTTTCAGCCTATGACTGCGCTCACCAGAAAGTGAATTTCTTATATAGCCTAGCACACTTCTGATCAGCATTCAAGGCCCTCCATAACTGATTGACTTTGTAGTTGTTCATTCTTTCGGCTTTAGCCCTTCCATCATTCCTTTCCAGCTTGATCTCTCCCCGACTCTTTAACAGAGAATCCAACACTCCAAACAGTTCAGCCTCCTCCCTGTCTCCTCCCCACCCCTATCAACACATGCCCAGCTTCTTCCAGCCTTTACATTTTGGTTTATGTCTTATGTCTTCCTCCTCTTCCTTTCTGCCTCTCCAGATCCAACCTCCTTCCCCCCTTTGAGCTTCCTCATCTGTAAAATGGGAATGAAAAGCACCACAGACTCTATCTCACAGCACTGTGGTGAGGCTCATTTCAAATAAGGGACATTGAATGCTTCACAACCTGAGAAGAGAAGAAATAGTAGCTCCTGTGACTTACCTTCTGGGACAAACATGTTGGCGATCACCATGAACCCTGCCAGGATCAGGAATGAGGCCACAGTGGCCCGGCGCCCCACATAAATCATGGTGGTGGTGGAGACCAGCATGGCTGGGATGTCAATGACCCCAAACATCACCTGGACCAGGTAAATGCTGAGACCAAACTTCTGCAGGTCCATGGCCACACCATAGTAAGCAATGGAATTGGAGAACCTAGAGTGATGGCAGAATCCCTTGCTTTGGCCTCAGGGCCCCTTGGCCCATGTTTCCAACCAGCTGCCCATGGCCTCCCCCATTCCTTTTCCCATCAGTCACTCATGTCTGTGTATGATATACTACAGATTTGCCAGGAGTCATCAAAGACCACTCTGTTTGACACAGTCACACATGGAAACCAGGGCCTGCAAAGCAGCCCGCAGAAAGGATGGAAACACCCCCTGAAACCCCCCAAGTGACTTTCATTATTAACACCCCCTTATTATTGGAATTGCTATGATTATTATTCTTACTTAGCCCCAGAAAAAATGCATGAGAGGAACATGCTTGCAGGGTTAATACAGATGTCCCACTCTGTCCCCCCAGGATATACCAGGAGATCTGGCTTCTGGCACAGATTGGGTGCAAGGGCAGGAACCAACTTCCTTTTAACTCCCCAGAACAAACTCCACTCCATGCTCAGTCAAAGCCTATTGTCTGTCCAGAGGCCATGAGATACAATGACTTTGCCAATGCTACCTGAATGACGTTGGGCAAAATTCTTCCTCTCTCTGGGCCTCAGTAAAGGGAGGGATTTGACTTAACAGCCTCTGAGGTGCCTTCTACCTCTCAATCTATGTCCTGGTGCTCACTTCCCTTGATATTCAATTCCCATGAACCCTGGTGCTCTTTTTCATAAGGTTTCTAGTAAAAAAAAAAAAAGGGACTTCAATATCATTAGTTTTTAGCCTCTTCATAGCAGGGATAACCCAAAGCAGGGTTTGGAACTCAAGACCTCCAGTTCCAAATTCTACCTTCTACCCCTTACACTAACTATCCTTCTGTACAGGCTCAAGGGCAGAGCAGAGGGGCCAAGAAATGATGTTCCCACAGGGATGCTCACTGCCAGAGATGGGAAGATGAGACTCTGCCTAGCGTCTGTGCCCAGAGAGGAGCCATCGAATGTCTTGGGACCAGTGTCACAAGTGAGCTGGGAAATTCAGGGAGGTGGAGGGAGAGATAGAGACCAAGACATTCTCCGTGGCGGTCCTCGGAGGGGGGGATTAAAGGGACCCTGAGAGACACTGTGAGGCTGTGACCAAGCAAGTAGAGGAAAGCAGGGGCTGCTCTTGAAGAAGCTCAAGTAAGGTGAAATGCCATTAATAGCTCTCTATTTTGATGAGCTATTTTTGTTAATTAGGTGCCCCACTCAGCTATCTGCCTGCCAAAACAGTGCTAGTATTGTCAGCATTCAGTCTCTGAATTTTGGGGCCATGTACAAGGCTCCAGTGGCCCCACCCTAGTTATACCTCTAGCTGACCTCTATAAGCCACACTGGTAGAGTTACTGTGTTTTATCAGACTTTTCTGTCTCAAATTATTCTTGGGAAGACATGGAAAAGGGAAGACTTCGGATAACATGGAGATTCATTATATTTCACCCTAAACAGCCTGCCCACACTTTCCCTCTGAGGGTACAGGACAATTGCATCCTCCCTGTCTTCCAGGCTGCCAAACAGGAGACATCCTGAACCCTTCACAATCGCTCATCCCCAAATCCAAACTGTTACCAAAGCTGTTGATTTCACGTCTGCAGCATTTTCTGAAAATGCCCCTTTATCTCTCTCGGACATTCCCCCTACCCTGATGTAGACTGGATTATTGCAAGAGCCACAAGGGAGTCAGCCTCTTTCAGGTCCTTTCCCCCCTCAACTAGTAAATTAACTTTTCTACAACCCACAGGTCTCAACACCCCCCTCATTCAATAAACCCTAGTGGCTCCCTAGCACCTCCAGGAACAAATAGCAAATATTGTTTGGCATTCAAAGCCCTTCATCATCTGCCCTCCATCTTGCTAGGCTTCGCAAACCTTCCTCCCCAACATGCACTCTACAAGCTGATGACGCTAGCTTCCTTTTTGTTCCACTGTGATATGCAGGGTAGAAAGTCGATGAGAGACATGTAAGAGGGTCCCCATGAGATAATACAGCGTAAATTGGTAGCAGCTACAACTGGCAGAGAGGGGACCGACAGAGAAGGGGAGTCTCACACAGGATGACTGATTTTCCACAAAGGGTCTGAAGTATAATGAAAACATTTTTGAGGCTCCCATATTCCAATCCCAAGAAACATTCTCCAAGCAAAAGCCCATAAATTTCAGATTGGCCGCCATTTTGAATTGTCTATGCCACAGCTATTTTCTACTACAACCCAAGATCAAAAGCTAACATACCATACATACCCATTCCTCATCCAAGAACTATTATTTAGCTTCAATAAACTCAGTGAAGGGAAACTCAAGGGATAGTCTTATCCAACCTTATACCTTGTGACATTCCTAGTTGGCAGAGTTTATACTTGCTGGCAGGTTGGGGCACCTCATCTCAGAGTTCATTCTCTCACTGCAGTATTTCCCAGCAGCTCTTATCAGTTATACCAAAAATTTCCTCCAAAGTCAAAGCATTAGGGAAAAGACCACCTCTCCACCCATCCCATGCTCAAGGATGGATCCCATCACCTACCAGACAACCATGAGGCAGCAAGTGACTTTGCGAATGGCTGGGGTTCGAAAGAGGTCCAAGACAGAACTAGAGGGTCGTCCAACTGAAGACTCACTCTGCATGTAGGCATTTACCACCTGGGTAAGAGGAACAGGGTGGTGTGGCACCAAGCATCCCAACTCCCTCTGCTTTCTTCAAGCTCCTCTCCCACTATGGGGAGGCCAACAGAGATAGGTTCAGATGATCAGAGAGATAAAGCTGGAAATGACCTTATTGGCCATCAAGTCAAATCTCCTCTTTTATAAATAAGGAAACTGAGACCCAAGGAGGCTAAGTAATTTGCCCCCATCACACCGGTTGACAGTCATGGAGCCAGAAATTGAACTCAGATCTTCTGTTTTGAGTTAGTTCTTTTTCGTTCTACCATACTAATTCCCCAAAGAGAAATCAGCCTCCAAATGGCTTCTTTTGGATGCCATATTGGAGCCTGTCCAGTGGGTTATTACAAGATCTTTGGCATGGATTATTGCCTCCAACCAGCCTCAAAGATGCTACTAAGTTAGCATCACCACCTGAATGAACTCCAAGTCTCTCTCTAAGGTCCTCCAGGTACTTTCTCAAATGCAAACTTCCAGATCTTTCCCAGTGATTCCATTTGAAAATCTGGGTGGGATTAGGGGGAGGGCAACCTATTTTCTGAGGCCTAAAACAGCTTCGTGGATGGTCCCAAGTCACCAAGCCACCCACTTGGTGGGACCTGAGTTAGGAGCAGCAGAAAGATCCTCCCATCTAGCTTTCCCCAAGCCATAAAGCAAAGAGAGAGGGCTCTCCTGGCTTAGATGTCCAGCTCTTCCCTCCTGTTACCTCCTCAGTAAGGCGTTGACCTTCCTCTTTTTTTCCATTTAGATTAGCTACTTTGCGGAGGTTCTGGATGGCCAAATGGGATTTTCCATGGAGGAGAAGCCATCGAGAGGACTCAGGCAGCCACCTGGGAAGGAAAGCATAACAGAGACCAGATTGGCAGGTGGAATGTAATGTCTTGAGGACAGGCAGTGTTTTTCTGCCTCATGGGGATGGGAGTGGGGGACATACATACAAGAAGAGTGAAATTAAACTGGACCCCTAGGCCAATGTCTATCTGATAACCCACTATCCTTTCTGGACACGGAGTTAATTCTTGTTTAAGTTCAATAATCTTTTTTTCCCCTCATTAAAAGTAAAAGCAATTTTGAACATTCAGAGTTTCAAGTTCTCTCCTGCCTCCCCGAGATGGTAAGCAATTTTCAATAGGTTATGTGTGTGTAGTCTTGCCAAGCATATTTGCATGTTAGTCATGGTCACAAGGTTTACAAGACAGATTTGCATTTTTTATGAGGCAGAACAAACAAAGTCAAAAGAACTGGCCAGCTCCTCCAATGGGACTTGTTTGTCTCCCACCTTTCTTTCATTCAAGGCATCCTGGTGAAATCCCAGAGCAGCAGACCCCTCTCCTCCCCTCCTCATGCCACTCTGCCCCTCTTAGATAGCACCGAGATGCTTAGGGCATCATTTCCTACCTCCAGTCATTAGGCTGGCCTAGCAGAGTATCTGAATTGTCTCATGGGGACTGTTCTGCCCTTCAAAGATGGCACTGGGAGCTGAGAGAAGGGGGGAGGGGGAATCCCAAGCACTGGGGAATTAGGGGTGTGCTGGCAGTGTGAGCTTTGGGACCAGATGAAAAGCAGGCCAGTGACAAGGTCTGCACACACACACACACACACACACACACACACACACACACACTCCATTCACCAAGACTCCTTTCGTCACATACCAAGAGTACAGGAAGATGACCAGGAACGGAGCAGAGACAGCAAATTGCAACCATCGCCAAGGCCGAACTAGGTAAGCCACACCTGCCAGCAAGATCTGCCCCAGAGTAAAGGCATAACCCAAGAGGGCTCCAGCCACTGTCCGTCCTTGGGTGGGCATCCACTCCACCACTGGGGAGAAGACACAGGTAAGAGCCCCAGGCAGCAAGGAGAGGTGAGACAAGTCAATAGGTATATGCTAAGGGTACACTATGCTGCTGAGACATCCAATGGCCAGGGGTTTTGCCAACTTTGAGGCAAAATCTTGTCTGAGTTGCAGAGGACACAAAGTAGGGCAAAGAGGGTGGGAGTAAGGAAACGGACATGACCAAAACCTTGGATGGCAATAGCAAAGTTGGGGGAAATCTTGATAAACTAGAAAGATGGGTCAAACAATGGAAGAGGAATAAATGTAAAGTTCAGTACTTGGATTCAAAAAATCAATTGCACAAGTTTAAAGTAGAGAGGGCAACTAGAGAGCACAGTGGATAGAGGACCAGGTCTGGAGTCAAGAGGACTTGGGCTCAAATCTGACACCAGACACTTCCTAGCTGTGTGACTCTGGGCAAGTCACTTAACCCTGATTGCCTAGCCCTGACTGCTCTTCTGTCTTAGAATTGATACAAAGACCAAAGGTAAGGGTTTAAAAACAAACCATAAAAAAGAGAGATAGGAGAAAGAAAAAGAAATAATTGATTCTTAATATTGATTCTAGGACAGAAGGTAAAGGTTTTAAAAAAGTCTCCTGCTAAATCAACTTCAACCACTGAAGCTGGCATTCAAGGTCCTCTATGATCTAGGACCAACCTATTTTTTCAGTTTTATCTATCACTGTTCCTATTCAGGTACTGAATGTAGACAGCCTGGACCATTCACATCCCACATCTTCATCTCGTCCTCTCCCACTTCTGGGGTTTTGCCTACCCCTTTCACTATGCCAGGTATGGACTCACAGACTCTACTTCCTGTCTAGCTCTGGTGAGTAAAATCTTTTTTTGCTGTCAGTATCCAGCTGAAGGGACACGTCTTCCATGAAGCTTTTTTAAATTCCATCTCCACCACCGACCCAAAGTATCCTGGCCATCTTTGAATTCCTGACAAGGTCTGTCTGGATCTCTCCTTCGCACTCATACCAATAAGCCTTCAACTCAATTCAATAAACTTGAAGTGCTATTATGTGGAGATAGGTTCTGTAGAGTCCCAGAGGGCAGAATCAGAGCAGTGGGCATGAGGAAAAGTTCCGCTCTACAGAAAGAATGGCTAATAGCTAACCCATCTGACAATGGAGGGGGCTGTTCTCTTTTTTTTTTTAACCCTTACCTTCCGTCTTGGAGTCAATACTGTGTATTGGCTCCAAGGCAGAAGAGTAGTAAAGGCTAGGCAATGGGGGTCAAGTGACTTGCCCAGGGTCACACAGCTAGGAAATGTCTGAGGCCATATTTAAACCTAGGACCTCCCATCTCTAGGTCTGGCTCTCAATCCACTGAGCTACCCAAGTGCCCCTGAGGGGGCTGTTTTCTGAGGCAAGCTCCCCTTCATGGGAGGCCAGATGATCGTAAGCCAGAGACTGGCAAACACTGTAAACAAATCAGGGTGTGATTTATTTCTCTGTTGATTGTCTAGAGCAGCATTGGCAAACCTTTTAGAGATCGTGTGCCCAAACTACACCTTCAAGCTGCCTGGGAGCCCCCTGAATTACCCCAGAGAGCAAAGAGAGGAAAGAAGGGCTGGTGTTGGGCTGCTAGGCAGGGGGTTGGGGCATGTGAAAAATGTCCTCAGGCACTGTGAAGAGGGGGAACAGAGCAGTCCCCTCTGGCTGGGCTGGACAGGGGTACGAATGCCATGTCTTTGCCAACACAGGTCTAGACTTAAGAAACTTTTTTTTAACCTTTACCTTCCATCTTGGAATCAATACTGTGAATTGGTTGCAAGGCAGAGGAGCAGTAAAGGCTAGGCAATGGGGGTTAAGTGACTTGTTTAAGGTCACACAGCTAGAAAGTACCTGAGGTCATATTTGAACCCAGAACTTCCTATATAAACCTAACTCTATCCACTGAACCACCTAGCCACCCCTAGATTTAAGAAACTGATGGGGGGAATGTTAATAATCTAGATTACACTTAAAAGTGTATCTGGGCACATTTTTTCAGAGAGCTGGTTGTTAAACATTTACCAGCATACTCCTGGCTGGAAGGGACCAGCTAGTCCACTGTTGTAATTTTATATATGAAGAAACTGAGTCCCAAAGAATGTGTGGAACTTGGGATCATAAAATCATACTTTAGAAGCCGTCTTGTCCAATCCCTTCACTGTACAGAGGAGTCAGGCAGAGGTTAAGTTACAGGGCTGGACTTTGGAGCTCTCCCAATGGGTGGCTGTACCCCCTTCTCAGACCCTCTCTCCTTGGCTCTCTTTTCTCCCCTGCCCACATCAAGCTGGCCCCCCCACGAGCCAGGGTGGGGCTCTGGCACCCCTCCACCTTAGGGTGCCGGGAGCCTTTCCCCAGAGTGACCCTCTGATCTGTAACAGGATAGGAGCCCCATGCCGGGCGGAGGCTTAGCACTGCCTTTCATCGGGCCCAACCCAGCCTCAGGTGCTCCCAGCCTGATCCCCAGGAGCTGGCCAGGAAAAAGGATTAACTTGGAGCACTTGGGCGGGGCAGACGAGCGCCGTCTCTCCTCTCTGCTGTCCCCAGTCCCCCGAGGAGAGCTCGGAGCTTAGCTGGAGTTCTGTGCCTCAGTTTCCTCCCCTGGCCGTACACAAAGATGTCGACAGCTCCGGGCACCATTCCCTGCCGCGGTCCTCCGCCTCCCTCCAGAAGAGACGAAGGCCCCATCCTCATCCTCCCCAGCCCCCACCCCAGCAGGCTCTCTCCCGTGACCCGGAAAGCCTCACCCAGAGAGAGGGAGTTGAGGATGATGCCGGAGAAGGTCATGCCCGTCAGGAACCGGAAAACACAGTAGGCCACGAAGGACCCAAAGTAGGCTGCGCAGGCCCCGGAAACCCCAAGCTGCAGGTACGACCAGATGAGGGGGGCCTTGCGGCCCCACCTGAGCTCGGGAGAGAGAAGACACAATCACTGCCCGGTCTGGGGGTCTGTCCGGAGGCAGGACCCAAACCGGCCAGGCTCCCACGGGAGGTTCCAGAGATCGGTGGTGACTTCCAGTGTGGAAGCTCCCTCCGCTGGCACAGCTCTGTCCCAGATCCATAGCTTAGTGACTGTCCTAGGGAGTGGCCTTGCGTGAGGAATGGACTCAGCCCGAAGCCCACAACCAGGTCGGGACAGAGGCTGCCCTCTCTCTGCTAGGCCCAAGGAGAAGCCCTGCAGCCAAGGAAGATGGCATTTGAAATGATAACAAGGAACATCTGTGATTAGGGCAGCTAGACAGTACCATGGAGAGTGCAGACCTGGAGTCAGAAAGACCTTCTTCCCGAGTTCAAATCCAGCCTCTGATGCTTCCTTAGCTGCGTGACCCTGGGCAAGTCACTTTACTCCGTTTGCCTCAGTCTCCTCATCCAGAAGATGGGCTGGAGAAGGAAATGGCAAACGTCTCCAGTATCTTTGCCAAGAAAACCCCAGTGGAGTCACCCAGAGTCAGAAATGAATGAACAACACCAGAGGGTTAGTATGTCATGAATGGGTTACTCTGGGCCCTGGTGGAGACCCTCCCTGCATCGGGAGATTGCAGGACCCACTGGAGTGTGATTGGGACTTGCACTAAGGGGGAGACTTCCCTTCTGTCTGGGGCTTAATACTGCATATTGGTTCCAAGGCAAAAGAACAGTAAGGGCTAGGCAGTGGGGTTAAGTGACTTGTCCAGGGTCACACAGCTGGGAAATGTCTGAGGCCAGATTTGAACCCAGAATGTCCCGTCTCTAGGCTTGGCTCTCCATCCACTGAGCCTCCCAGGTGATTTCTAACATGCAGCAGCTTACTTACCCCTTTTGAGACAAAGAAAACCTAGGCAGGGTGGCACCCCCCTTGCTGATCCTCGTCTAATGCCTTACTCTTTTCCTGAAGCCTCCTAATAACCCTGGGAAGTACCTCTTATCCCAAACCCCATTTTACAGAGGAGAACCCAGAGAATGGAACCTGGTGGGGTCAGGTAAGCTGCGTGACCCTGGATAAGTCACAAGCTCTATGGGCCTCAGTTTTCTTATCTACCCAATGGGGATAATAGTGACACCACCTCCTGATCAGATGAGATAACTCCCTCTATGGATTCTGATTGGCACCTTTCTTCGACTTATAGAGTCGCCTCGGAGATAAGAGACTTGCCCAAGGTCCCCAGGGAGGGGGCTTCCTGGCTCCAAGGCCAACTAGCTTCATGGGGCAGCCGAGAAGAGAGAACGGACCGATGGGCAGCGTCCTAGCCCCCCACACCCTGGTCAGAGCTTCCCCGGAGCCTTGCCGAGCGGGAGAGTGTCCAGAAGCGGACAGCGAGGCTAGTTCGTGCCTTGGGAAAATCAGGGGAAGGAAGAGAGGATGTTCAGGCAGAGAAGAGGGTCTCTATCTGCTCTCACCCCAGACACAGGGAATGCCCTCCCGCCGTTCACCTCTCTGCCTCCTGGCATCCTCGGAGGGGGATTTGTTCCATTTCATTTTAATTTTGCCTTTTCAAGCCGTTTAATCACAATAGAGGACACACAGGAATCATAGAGCAGTTCTTCTGGACATGTCCCAGGAGAAGGTAGTGGAGAAACTTGCGAGCAAAGGCGTTTGCCTCATCGAGGAACTCCACGGCGCCCTCAGCCGTCCTGAGCCAGAACATCTCAGTTCCCGGGGAAGAGACCACCGGGTCAGCAGGAAGCTCTCCAGTCAATCCCCTCCAAGCCCCCCCAGCTCAGCTCCGGGCTTCCTCCTGCACGTTCTGCCACTCGCTCCCCTCCCCTATTCCTGGGCGCTATTTTCCTCTCATCTTCAGTTAATGGCTGGGTATGGCCTGGCCTTGGGGCGGAGGAAAGCCTCAAGGTGGGCTGTGCTCTGGTCCCTGCCCCCCTGCCACACTAGTAAGGGCTAAAGAGATGCTCGTCAGGTGATGCAGTGGGCAGGGAAGCCTCATCACGGCCCTGAGCTTCCTTCTAAAAGCGGGCTCCCCTCCGATCTGCCAGCCCAGAACGACAGACTTGGGGGACGGGGGAGGGTCGGAAGCTCACCTGTCTGCCACGCCGCCAAACACAGCCGCCCCCAGCAGCACCCCTGCCATGTAGAGCGTCTGAGCCAGGTCCCTCATGGACCTCGAATCGCACACGAGATCCCACTGCGGGGAAATGGAGAAAGTCAGCCTCAGGGCGTGCCCCACGCCTCCCCCTGCCTCCCCGCCGGAGCCCGGGCCCTCTCCTCACCTCGGTCACAATCGTGGAAGGGAAGATGCTCAGGTCATAGGTCCATCCGTCCTCACAGCCCTCTGTGGCCGCCCCACGGACTGTGGCGTTGGGGTTCAGCAGGGCCCACTGAGGCTGGACAAAGCGCAGGCAAGGCTCCGGCCTCTGGTGCTGGTCCTCCGGGACGGACACCCGCCACCCGTTGTCCGCGGTGAAGTTGGCGCTCCCTGTGCTGTTGGCGCGCTCCTGGCAGCGGTGCTGGGGGACGGCCGCCGTGAAGTTCTGAAGGAAATTGTGGCAAGCCAGGAGGGAGCAGGGAAACAAGAGCAGAGCCGTGTACAGCAGCTGGAAGCGGCCCACCCCGCCCAGGGTGTCCAGAAGCTCCGTGAAGGCCATGGCAGGGAGGGCTGGAGCGCAGGCCTGGGGCCACCACAGACGGAGCAGCCCAGGCCCCTGGAGAGGGTATTATGTAAGGGAGCCCTTGGGTCGGGGGATGGAGGGAGGAGACGGCACGGATTAGGACCTGGGCTCAGGGGACTCCGATTACACCTCACAGGGAGCCTCAGGTGTCCATCCACCAGGTCTAGGGTCTGCTGGCACCCGGCCTCTTCCTGCTCCTGCTGGCCACCCCTCGGCTCCTTCTCCATCTTATCTCCTCTCAGGCTCTCAGGTCGGGAACCGGAAAGCACCTCATCCAACCCACCTGAAAGCCAGAGAGGCAAAGGAAGGCCCCAGGCATGGAGGATGGTGGAGGACAGGGAGGGATCCGAACCCAGGCCTTGCGACTCCAGGCTGCTTGCCAGCCTCCTGGACTCCCCGAGCTGGCTCGCCACATTCACCAGGGCTCGGGGCTGGTGATGTAGGGCAAGTCACTGGACCAAGAGGCTGGCCTCAGCTGAACTTCCTTTCTGAGATTGAACTAACCCATCTGACAATGGAGATACTTATGGCCTTTGAGGGCTGTTGTGAAGACAGCGTGGAGCGTTCTTATTCATAGCCCAACTTATCCTCTCAAGGGGTGTTGTAGGAGTGAGCTGGGAAAAAATCCTCTTGGCTTCCCCCTTCCTACCAGGAACTACCTGGAAGCCTCCCTCAAGAGGCCGGGGACTGGGTAACTGATCCCACTGTTAGGACCTTGGACCGGTCACTTTCCTTCTTAGTCCTCCAGTCCACAATGGGCTAGTGCCTTCCTGTGGACTCCTCAAGGGTACCATGGACCAGAGTTGCTGTCTGGCTCCCTTCTAGACACTGACGCTAACAGCCACCCCCGAGTTCTTTCCATCCTCCATCTCCTCCGAGTTCTTTCCATCCTCGATCTCCTCCGAGTTCTTTCCATCCTCCATCTCCTCCGAGTTCTTTCCATCCTCGATCTTTTCCGAGTTCTTTCCATCGATCTCCTCCGAGTTCTTTCCACTCTCGATCTCCTCCGAGTTCTTTCCATCCTCGATCTCCTCCGAGTTCTTTCCATCCTCGATCTCCTCCAAGTTCTTTCCATCCTCCATCTCCTCCGAGTTCTTTCCATCCTCGATCTCCTCCAAGTTCTTTCCATCCTCGATCTCCTCCGAGTTCTTTCCATCCATCTCCTCCGAGTTCTTTCCATCCTCGATCTCCTCCAAGTTCTTTCCATCCTCGATCTCCACCGGGCTTCCGGGGGGCCCCAAATGATGCGTCGGTGCTACAGAAGTCATTGCTCACCCTTGACCCAAATGGCCCCCCGCCCCCCAGCCCAGAATCACACACCTAGAAAGCAGCAGCCGTCCGGGGGCGCTTCTGGCCAAAGCGGTGGCTGAGGCTTCACCAAGACCTGCTTCCATGCTATCCCAAGGCTTCTCTCCCCACCAGGAGCCCAGCTTCTTTCCAGGGAAGCCCTATTCTCGGAGGCTCCCTCGTCTGGCAAAGACCTCCTCCCAGCTGGAGGACCCAAAGCAAGAATTCTTCCTCTTGAAACAAAAGCAACTGAGCAGAAGAGTGCAAGACGTGAGCAATAGTCCAATGGTGGGTCCAACTGCATCCCGTAAGAACGTCATAGCACTGGCCTGGGCACTGTGGCTCAGGGACAGAGTGAAGGAACAGGCTTGTATTATGAGTCGTTCTACAAGAGAGCTGGGAGGTGAAGGAATGGCTCTCTGGGACTGCAGTAGAAAGGAAGCAACCTGGGGGCAGCTGGGTAGCTCAGTGGATGGAGAACCAGGCCTAGAGACGGGAGGTCCTGGGTTCAAATCTGGACTCAGATACTTCCTAGCTGTGTGACCCTGGACAAGTCACTTGACCCCCATGGCCTAGCCCTGACCACTCTTCTGCCTTGGAGCCAATACACAGTATTGACTCCAAGACGGAAGGTGAGGATTTTAAAAAAAAGAAAGGAAGGAAGCAACCTTCCCCAATGTTGGGGCCCTGGTCACCCGACCTTAGTTAGGGGGCTGGCCAGAACCTCCTGAAGGCCTCAGCGCCCCACAAAAGCAGGGTCCCCAGGAGACAGGACATGTCGGTGACTTGGGGACTAGAAGTCCGGGGCCCCCGCCGCCTCCTCGTTAGCGACCAGACCCACAATCCAGCCTCCCAAGGGTTCATGGCCACCCTCGGGTCTGCACAGGCAGGGGAGTGCTTATCTCTGGGTACAAACCCGGGGCCCCAGGAGGGGTGGCTGTACGGCTTATGTAAGCAGCAGATGTGAGCAGGCAGCCTCCCCCCACCCAGAGCAGGGCATGAAAGAAGGCGCGATGCCCAAGGAAACCCTGGGGGGGATCAGGTGTGTGCCAAGCCTAGGCTTGGGTGTCAGGGACAAACCAGGAGGGCCCACATGCCCAGCTCCGCAGAGGGGGTGGAGAGGGCCGCCTAGGACTTGGCTGGAGCAAAGGTACCGTGTAGGGCCCAAATATCACGCTGGGCACAGGAAGGGACGAGCCTGGCACCCGAGAAGGGCTCAAGAAAGCCCGTCTTACCGTCTTGAGCCTCGACTGCTCTCCTGCTCTTACGGAGGGCCCTGGGCAGCTGGCCGCTCTGCCCCTGCCCTTGGGCCAGGTGCCACCCTCCTTCCGAGGCAGGACGAGACCAGGGGTGATGGGCAAGCTTCGTACCTTCCCCACTACGAGGGCTACTGTACAAAGGCAGCCCCCAAAGGCCCGCTTTCCTTAACAGAGTGCCAGGTAAACAGCAGGTGCTTAACACTTGCTCGTCAGGTTGCCTGTAGGGGCAGGTGGGTGCTTTTCGGACAGGCGGCCCACAACAGACGAGAGGAGGCCGGGCTTGGGGAGTTCTGTTTTATTGGGGTTCTTTTGGCATGAGAAGGGCTGGTTGGGTTCGACAAGAAAACAACCTCCACCCTGGGCACCTCCTGGGACCCGTGCCCAGTCCTTACAGAGGACCTTTACAATCACCACGTATAAAAAGAGAGCAGGAACCAGAGGCGGCCCTCCCAGGGCGCTGGGCCGGCCCCACCGGACACTGGGGTGGCTTCCAGGAACCCCGGCCAGCAGGAGACGGGGCAAAGGGAGCTGCCCACTAGGCGGAGGGATCCGAAGGAAGGCCAGGTGGGGGGGGGGGGTACATCCACAGGGGTTCTTGGAAGCTCTTTCAGGAGCCAGCCTCAGTCCCGGGGGGCGGCACATCCACAGGGGTTCTTGGAAGCTCTTTCAGGAGCCAGCCTCAGTCCCGGGGGCGGCTCAGTGGGCAGGGCGCTCTGGGCAAGGGCAGGCCCAGCTAGCCCGGGGACCCTCATCCCAAGGGAGGCACAGGATCAAGCAGCATTCCTGGCTTCCAAGCTGGAGCTGTGGGCAGGCTCGAGGCGGGCTCCTGCGGGCTCCTTCCAGCAGGTCTGCGCCTTAGGCACGAGTGAGGAAGACATGCTCCTATCTAGTGTAGGATATCCGTGGCAGCTCGGAGGGGAGGCAGGCAGGAGGGAGGGCAGCCGCTCCCCGTCTCTCCTGAGAAGGCACTTGAAGCGGGGGTCATGTGGCAGGCAGAGGAGGGGACGAGGGTCAGTGCAGAGGCGGAAGCCTGCCCCGTTCACCTCACGCGAACATCGTCAACTGTAGCCACTGGAGGGGGAGAGAGAGAGCGAGTCAGAGCACAGGGCACGGAAGTCGGGGCTGTGGTGGGCTCCCGCTCCCCTTCCAAGCCCTGGGCATCGTCTCCCAAGCCGGCTCTGCTCTGCGTCTTGGACTCGGGGGTCCTGGCCCCCAGTCCTCCCTTTCCGGTGAGCACTGGGCATCCTGCCCCTATCCAGAGTCCTGAGCCAAATGCTCCCAAATCGCTCCCCCAAACCCCTGCCCATCACCCAAGCCCACATCAAGAAGAGGAAGGAAAGACTCAGCTCCTACCCTAAGCAAGTCAAAGTTCACGGTTCCACTTCTATTCGTGTCCATGGTTTGGAAAAATCCTGTATGAGCACCACGAGGGAAAGAAGATGAAGTGGGGGGGCCGGGGAGACCAGTGCCCCAGGGTTCCTCCCAGCCAGAGAGGGATTGGGGCTCCCCTTCCCCATCGGGCACACACGAATGCCCACACAAGCGCATGGAGGGAGGGATGGATGGATGTGCACAGCCAGACAGCTGCTCTCATGTTATGTGATGGGAAGGAGGAGGGACAGACACAAGGAGAGGAAGGGAGCGCCCAGCAGAGACACCGGAGGGGGCAAACGTCCCCAAACCTAGAGCCCTTGGGGCTGGAGTGTGGAGAGCAGAGGGACACTCACGGAACATGGTCTCCAGTCGCACCAGACAGCACACAAAGCTGTCAAAGTTCACAGCCAAGTCAGCCTCCGAGTAGCGGGTAATGATCAGCTCATACAGCTTCTTGTTCAACTTGTACCCTGGGTCAGGAAGAAAAGCAAGAAGGTTGGGGGGAGGGGGGATGTCTACACTGGGCCCAATGGGGATCAATTCAAATTTGTTCACTCAATGCCCTGCCCCTTCAGATACTCTCACTTTCTCTCACCTCCATTGAAAGATCTTTCCTTATGAAATGCTGCCCACATTACTCCGTCCTTAAAAACTCCTCTCTAGATGCCATCTTCCCCGAATGCCATCAGCTCTCTTACCTTTCATAGCCAAACCCTTAAGAAAAGCCATCGACACTTCTTGTCTCTACCTCATCTCCTCCCAATCACTGCTTTGCACTAAGGCTCTGCTGATAATCAACAATCTCTTAATTGCTAAATCTAATAAGGCCTTTTTAAAAATTCATTCCTTCTTGGCCACTCCCTTTTGCCCCGTCCTCTGAGTCTTCTCCATGTAGATCACACCCCCTTAGTTTCCTTTGCAGAATGGCCTCGTAGAGTCATTCTCAAACTCTGTGGTCTCCAGATCCCTTTGCCTCTTAAAAACTGAGGGCTTCAAAGGGCGATAAAAGACTATCTGCCCTTTGATCCAGCCATAGCACTGCTGGGTTTGTACCCCAAAGAGATCATAAGGAAAAAGACTTGTAGGAGAATATTCATAGCTGCGCTCTTTGTGGTGGCCAAAAATTGGAAAATGAGGGGATGCCCTTCAATTGGGGAATGGCTGAACAAATTGTGGTATATGTTGGTGATGGAATACTATTGTGCTCAAAGGAATGATGAACTGGAGGGACTCCATGTGAATTGGGAAGACCTCCAGGAAGTGATGCAGAATGAAAGGAGCAGAACCAGGAAAACAATGTACACAGAGACTAATACACTGTGGTACAATCGAAGGTGATGGACTTCTCCATTAGGGACAATGCAACGTCCCAGAACAATCTGCAGGGATCTAGGAGAAAAACACTATCCATAAGCAAAAGATAAACTGTGGGAGTAAAAACACCGAGAAAAGGCAACTGCTTGACTACAGGGGCTGAGGGGAAATGACTGAGGAGAGACTCTAAATGAACACTCTAATGCAAATACCAACAACATGGAAATGGGTTCGAACCAAGAACACATGTGATACCCAGTGGAATCGTGCGTCGGCTATGGGAGAGGTGGTGGGAAGGGGGGGAGGAAAAGAAAATGATCATTTCCAATGAATAATGTTTGTAAATGACCAAATAAAATAATGAAGAAAAAAAAACAACTGAGGGCTTTTATTTATATGGGTCACAGCTATCAATATGTACCATCTTAGAAATAAAA
This sequence comes from Monodelphis domestica, assembly GCF_027887165.1. Taxonomy (NCBI): domain Eukaryota; kingdom Metazoa; phylum Chordata; class Mammalia; order Didelphimorphia; family Didelphidae; genus Monodelphis; species Monodelphis domestica. The sequence continues at coordinate 8,404,492 of NC_077232.1, forward strand.
ATGTATGAAGAAAGCAGTTTTGGACTCGCGTACCCCTGAAAGGGTCTGGGGCACCCAGAGGGGTCCCTAGACCACTCTTTGAGAACTACTGGCCTAGGGGATAAGATTCTGGACTAGGAATCGGGAAGCACTGGGTTCATATGCCAGCTCAGACACTTACTAGCTATGTGACTCTACGCAAGTCACTTATGATCCTATGACCTCAGCATCTCTTCTGGGCTCCGTTATCCTGTCTGCCTCCCAGAATTATAAATTAGCCCAAGCCTCTCCACTGAGCTCCTATCCTATATCCAGCATGCCTACGAGGTACCTTGTAGACATCTCAGCCTCAAGACGTCCAAGCAGAACCGTTGATCTGCTCTACAAAAGCCCCCCCTCCTTCAGACTTCTCTCTTTCTGTTGACAGCACCCAGGTTTGCAAGCCCCTCGTTATCACTTTCTCCCTCCCCACCTGCTATATCTACTTACCCATATTTACCTCTCCAGTGTCTCTCCTCTAGACTATTACAACAGCCTCCTAACTGGCCTCCCTGCCTGCCTTCAGTCTCTCCTCTCTGCAATCCTTGGTCCCAACAGCCACCAAATCACTGTCCCTAAAACCCGCTCCAACCCCAACGCTCCCTGTATAAGAAGCTCCAGCGATTCCCTCTTGCTTCTATAATGAAATGCAAACTCCCCTACTTTGCATTTTAAGCCCCCCACAATCTATTCCCAAACTATCTTTCCAGGCTCATTCACACCATTTACATTCTGCTCCAATGGCCATTTTCTATTCTTCATAGACACTATCTCCCATCTCCATGCCTTTGCTCCTTGAGGGTACCTCCCTCAGAATGCCTCATTTTTATCTTTGTATCTCTAGCACAGTGCCCGGAATATAGTCTGAACTTAATAAATATTTGTTGAATTGAACTCAATTGAAAGGCTCTTAACAATAATAATGTTTACTTTGTGGTCTCAGGACCCCTTTTTACACTCTAAAAATTGAGGACCCCCCCCACAAGAGTGTTTAAACTTTAACAAAGTCCTTCCTTCAAAGCAACATCTGGGCGGGGGGAGGATAATATTAACTCCATTTTACAGATGAGAAAATTGAGGCTCAAAGAGCCCAACTTGTGTTTGTCCATGGTCACAGAGCTAGGAAGCATCACAGACAAGATTCCACCCCAGGCCTCCTGACTCCAGAAGTTCTATTCACTATACACATGGTCTCTCCAATGAACTCAGCTCACTGGAAGTCAGGGATAGACAGGGCATCCTTGTCCCAGAGCTAATTAACCCAATAAGCTATGAAGGAAGTGAAGAAGCTGGAGCCTGAAAATCCAGGCTTGGTCCCGGTGCCCTTGCTTCTAAGTTGTGTCACTTTGGGGAAGCCGCCTCCCCTCCACGGGCCTCAGTTTCCATCTCTTATCTGTACCTGTCATCCTGAGGGGCAGCTAAGCATTAGCACCAATAGGGTGCTCCCTCCCTCCACCTGCTAGTAGCTCCCCGACCAGGTCAGGGCTTCACCTGCTGCTTCAAGAGCCATCCGCATCTCATAGGAGCTCATGCTGCCCGACTTGTCTACGTCATACTTCCGGAAGATGGTCTATGGGAGAAGAAGACAGGAAATAAGGAAAAGGGATACGTTGAGCCCCTCTGCTTTCCCCTGGAAGCCTCCAGGACCATGGCCAGCAGGAAGGTGAGGTACAGGAGATGCAATGGGAAGTGAGGAAAACACTTCCTGTGGTTTGGCTTCTTTGATTTTGGAATGGGGGTGAAGATCATGGAGGAGATCATGGTGTAAGGTTCTCCTGGCACCAGGCAAGAGAGGACCCACCTTCCTGCTGCCAGCCTGGTGGCCCAGAGCCCAAACCACCCCAGTCCCAAACTGAGGAGACAGGAGAACAAGGACACTCAATCCCTCACCAGATAATTTTTGATTCGGTTCCAAAGGATGTTAAACTCCACCAGCCCCAGTTTTCCATTGCCATCCCGCTGGACCAGAGTTAAGAGAGAAACTAACAGATGCTTGCCTGAGGAAAATGCAAAAAAACAGCAAGAGGATGGAAAGGGAGAGGATCACAGGATCAAAGGGACTTTGGAGACTACATGAATCACATGCAAGATTTTAAAGATGAGAAAATCGAGACCCTAAAGTAGATGAATGACTTGCCCAAGGTGACCCAGGGAGAAAAGGACAGAGGTGGGATTTGAACCCAGACTCTCTAGGTCCCAATGCAGTACCCTTCCCACTCTTCTATAGTGTCTTCTGGAGAAGTAAGAGAAAGAAAGAAGAGATAGTGGAAAGCTGGGTTCATAAAACAGACCACTTTAACTGAACTCCCTTCCTGGACCACTCCATCTAGAAAAGTGATGGTGAACCTTCTTGAGACCAAGTCCCTAAACTACAACCCTTGTGCCACATGTAAGCCCTCCACAGACAGGGGAGGGAGAAAGCACCCCTATTGGGCTGCTCAGCAGAGGGGGAGGGTTAGAAAGGTTCACCAACACAGATCTAGACTGTCCCCTATCTTCTAAGTTATATCTGAAGCCCAGACTGGTTTCCTCAAAGCCCTGATCATTCTTCCCTGCCACTGGCTGGGTCCTAGGACTGGCTTCTGGGCCCTTCCCTTGGCCCAACTCCAAAGGATACATCCATGAGATTCACCATGCTTCGGCATGACTCCTTGCTAAAGCCATCAGTCCGGAGGTCTTTGTCTGGAGGGAAGGAAAACAAAGAGGCAAAGGGATGGAGGTATTTGTGACTGGGAGACAGGCCAAAAAGGTTTGAGGATTATGTTTCCTGGAAATTACTATCATGGACTGGAAGATTCTAAGTGAGAAGAAACCTTTAAGGTCATTTCACACACCCCTCATTTTTTCATTTGTTAATGCCATTTGTAAAGTTCCCACCATATTCTAGGCCCTGTGCAAGGCACAGGGATTCGAAGATCAAAAGGAAAAAGAGCCTGCCCTCAAGCAGCTTCTTCCTTACTGGTCAGATTTGGGACAGCCTCAGATAAATCAGTATACATCAGTAATATAGTTGAGCGGGAAGGTGGGAACTTCGGAGGAGGGGCAGGAAAAGAGCAGAGCCGGCCTGCTTGGAATTTTCTGTAGCCTCCTGACAGACTAGGTGCCTAAACAACTTTCATTCATTCATTCATTCATTCATTCATTCTAGGAAAGAACCAAAATAGGGCTGGGCCTGTCCATGGTGCTAAAGTTAGTAAGCTTCAGATGCAGGTCTTGCTTCAAGAACCTTGCCTTTCAATACTGAAAAATCCTAATAAACAAGGTCCCTCATTCTGTACAGATATTTGCCCTGGAAGCTCCCTCTAACTCCGGCTCTGGGGGAAGAGCAGGAGGAGAAGGCAGGAAAATACCAAGATTCCGGGATCGGGAAGGGAGTCAGTTAGACTGTGGGTTCCTCAGGGACACTCACGTTTGCCAACAATCTTATTCAGGATGGTCTGCAGTTCCTTGACACTGATCTCCATGTCCTGGTGAGAAAGGGGTGCAGAGTAAGATGAGATATGCCCCAGGGGAAGCTTGGCCTCTCTACCCACTTCCCTCTCTCCCAAAATCCCACTCACCGCCCCGGCCAACTGCTTAAAAAGGTTCTTGAAGGTATCATCAATCTCCTCTTCCGAGAGCACTCTCTGAGATGAACAAGGGGTGATTAGCTGCCAAGAAGTCCTTCATTTCCCAGCCTGCACCCACCCTAGAAACTCCAGAAGGGTGAGCCTTTGGATGTTAGGACGGTCTCAGTAACTCCAAGCCCAGAGGGACCTTAGAGATCACCACCTCCCATTCTCTTACTATAAAGATGAAGAGCGGAAGACTAGGAAAAGGAAAGGGTTGGCCAATTCCCATTCCACAGCCTAATGCTGCCTGCTATGGAAGGAGAGAAAAGAATGTGCCTTCCACCGAGCAGCCCAACACTAGTGTGCCCACATGACACGCATGTGTATTGTATAGCTGCTTACCTCATCAGGAAGGTGAGCCTCGATCTTGTCATCCAGCTCCCTGCAGAAAGGCACACACACACACACACACACAGCCAGTGAGAAGGACACGGGAGACTCCCAGAAGCCTGGGGAACTGCGGCAGAAGGGGTAAGAGACTGGGATAGTCAAACAGGGAAGAGGGCTGCTGGGAGAGCCAGGGCAGGACCCACTTCCATCCCCTCTCCCACTCACTCAGTCCCAGCCTTCTTCTCGGAGAAGAAGCGGAGTACAAAGTCGCCTTCCTTGTTGGGCTCAAAGGTGGAGGGCACCACAATGTACTCTCCAGGAGGCAAGCACAGGCGGGAGCTGACCTCCCTCAGGTTGATGAACTCCTCCGAGCGGGCCCGGGATGAGTGAGACAGGAAGAATTCCCGCTTCAGGTGCACACTAGGCTTGCCCACCAACTGCCAACAGAAGAAAGGGGGCATGGGGTCCCCACTGCTTCTGAATTGACGTTTCCCCCATCCCAGGGAGCCACAGTGGAGCCTGAGCTTCTGTGTGCCCATCCTGCTACGTGGCCTTGGGCAGGGAGTCTCTGTAAAAATAGCTTAAGAATTCCTGTCTTGCCCACCAACAGAGGGAGCATGATCTAATGGCTAGTCGGCCTTGGAATCAGGAAGATGACAGATGCTTGATGGGTGACCCTGGGCAAGTCCGTTCCTCTCCACGCCCCCCAATAGGTCTCTTAGGACTATACACTGCAGAGAAGGTGCCATGCTGTACTAGTAGAAGGGATGACCTCCCTGGGAGTTTCCTACATCAATAAACCACAGGCCTGGGCTCAAAGGGGCCTTAGGAAAGCATTTGGCAAAAGGGCACTGGCTCTGGGGTCAGAGGACCCAGATTCAGATCTCACCCCTGATGGCGACTATCTTGTGACCTTGAATAAATCGCCTGACCTCCTTGGGCCTCAGTTTCCTTCTCTGCTAAATGAGAAGGTTGGACTCTGTCCTCGGAGGGAGAGCCCTGCCAGCTGTGGATCTAGGAAAGTCCCCTGACTAATTAAGGCCCAGAGGTGGCCATGAGCTCCAGAGGCTCTGCTAGCAGGGAGCCAGCTCTGGAAGGCTACAAGTACAGGCTCATAGCAGAGGACCAGCCAAGGCAGGGTGGGGTAGCCTTGCATAGTTTGGCTATAGTGAGTCATGGGGGACTGCAGTGTGTGTCCTGGAGGACAGAGTCCCTGCCCACAAAATCACCAGCCCTGGGCGGGAACTCTTGCCTGTATCTCCCCGGTGGATAGAGGAAGGCAAGAGATTTGCCTGGAGTCACTTAGCTTCCCAATTGTTCCCCCTGAACATGGTATTATTTGCCCAGTGTAAACAGAAAAGAGTTCTGGTCTTGGAGTTCAGGTCCTGTCCCTGACACTTGCCAGAGTGGTGACCCTGGGCAAGTCATTTCCCCCCATCTGAGTGTAAAGATTAAAATTTAGGGGAGTCTATTTTTTACATGAGCCTCAATTTTCTTCTTCAGTAAGATGGGAATAACACTGCCACAACCTTCCTCAAGGAGCTGTTCAG